>NW_024470595.1:468548-768548 GCF_017639515.1 Carcharodon carcharias | reverse complement strand
TGTTGCTCTTTAGATTTACCTGTTTCCATATCCTTAATCACCTGTCGGTCTCTGATATCCTTCCTTAACTCATGCAATTGCTTACTTATTTCCCTCACATAGTCTCGCATCCTTCCTTTTGGTGGTTCTACAACTCCCATTTCTACTATGATTCCCTTGGGTAACTGCATTGCTCTCCTTGTCATTATTTCAAATGGGGTGAACCTGGTGGTCCTGCTTGGGGTAGTTCTAAGGCGCACTAGAATATTGGGCTATTCCCTGTCTTTTGAATTGCTTTTACTATCGATTTTTTTTAAAGTTAGATTCATCCTTTCCACCATCCCCGAGCTTTGTGGCTGGTAGGAAATTTGGAATTTCTGTTTAAATTTAAATTTATACATTTCTTTAATGACTCTTCCTGTGAAATGAGTTCCCTGATCTGAATCCATCTGGATAGGCACCCTCCACTCCTTCCAATTTACTGTCCCCTGCTGCTGCCCCACGTTGGACCTCAATTCCTTAAACTGCCAACACAACTCTACAATGCACCTTCTTATCCTTTCTTTCCATGGCTCAGTATCTTCACTTTTAGTGATGGTTCGCTCTGGGAGCCGCTTAACTCTGTCTGTCATCATAATATTAAACCTCTGATCTTACTTTTTGCAGCTCGCAGGCACATTAATACAATCAGTAATAAATCTATTTAGCCTTTTTCCCAGCTTTCCCTTTACCTATCTTGTGGTACATTATTGTTAAGTATTATTTCTCCTTACATTTCAATTACTGAACTACAGATTCCACATAGTTATAACTCTAAGTTTTATTTTCCCCTGACCATGATCATCCTAAGATTCTCTTGATGTCAGTTTCTCTATTGCTTTGATTGTTTATTATGTATCCTTGCTCCTTAGGCCATATTAACTATTCCATGTCGACAAGGATCTCTGTCTCTCGATCCTTGCTTATCTCCCCCTGTGCGTTTCCAATGTGTCAGTTAATGGCCAGATTATCAAATTCACTTCCCTTGAAACAGTTTGTATATTGTGTTCTCTTTCCCTAACTCTTTCTCCTATTTGCCTCATAAGATTTTACACATGCAACAGCTACCATCTTATCTTGTTCAGGTTGCTTGGAGAGACTTTAAAATAAATAAAATATTCTCATACCAGTTTTAAAAACAGAAATCAGGCATTGACATGCTCCTTATCTTCTTCTCAAACAAAATTTTATTGTCTCAAAGGTAACCCACTAAATTGTGTCAGACCCATTTCGTTTAGAATTATCCCAGATTCATTAACTCGGCCAAAATTTGGATTTCTGCCAAACATTGTCAAGGTCTTGAGCTTAGCTTCATATTTTGGGAACAGACTTACAAATACAAAAGCTTACAGCATTTGAATTAATGCCAATTGTTGTGAAAAACCCTTTAAAATGAAAAATTCCTTTTGAGAACTTTATCAGGAACCAAACCTCAAAATTGTAAACTTTGTAAGAAATGTAATTTACACTATCAATATTAAAACTACCGCTTTCTTATATGTATTGATTTGTATCCAAGTTATAATTCCCTTTGTTTATCAACACATTCTCTATCATTGGATAGCATCCTCGTTATTCAAAGTAATCTAAACTACACTGCACATTACACCTCAAGCCTTGTCCCAACTTCAAATAACAGTGCTGTTGGGATGCAGATTTCCTTTTATATTTAATTCATCTCTTGAAAAGAAACCCCTTTTTATCTGTTGGAACCACCTAGACTGTGTGTTTATGTCTTTTGGTTTTCCTAGAATCCCTTGAACTTCAGGTAATTTTTCCCCTCAGAATTTTAGAATACGAACTCATATGCGTTAATGTATCTCGTATGTATCAATCCCAATCAGTTGGAAGCTGGTAATACTAGTCTGCAAGGGGGTGGTACAAAAGTTGGTTCATCTAACCCTGTTTAGCTTTATGATACCTTCAAATTGCGATTTTTTTACACCAGAAATCTCAACTCAAACCTTGTACTCAAAACTTTGGAACGTTTTAGTATACTTTTCCTTTAATCTAACATGGGGCTTTCAACCCTAAAGTGCTGAACTGCATACACAAATGACAATTTACGGAAGAAAACACATTAAAACTCACATACAAATGCTTCCTTGCTCACAAAGAAACTTATATTTAGAAATACGTATTTATATTCCTGTATCCTTAACTTAATGACTTAAAATTCTCATATTCTAAACAAAATTTGAAATAGCAATGGGGGGAAATAAAGGGATCTTGAAGGCTCCGCTTATAGGGACCATCAAACTGACGAAAGCTCACATTTCCCCTGCTCCTGCCTGTCAGTGCTTATTAACTCCCTTTTCTCTCTCTCTCTGTTCAGCTCAAGCAGCTCTTGTAACTTAGATCACTTATACAAGGTAATAGTAACCATCACCCCTTTCTTTTCCTTATCCTTTTAGTTCTTAGTTCTACCCAACACTGTTTTAGTTCTCCGGGGGTTCCCTGTGGATTCCACCCCTCCTTCTGCATTTTTGTGATTAGTCTTGACTGTTGTTCCCTACCACCACTGAGCCGCGTTCCCTTAGCAATGGACGGACCCGGCTGATGAGTGGCCTTGTTTTCAGTGTCGGGGGATTAGGGATCTTGTTATTGAGAGTGTCCGCGCTCGAGGTGGGGGTGGGGGGGGGGCGGGGGTGTAGTTGGGGGAGGTGGGAACCAGCAACACGGTCCGGGGCTGAGTCTCTGTGAACCTGGGCATTGTTCGTGACCCCAAAATAAAAATAACAGACATAAAGTTAATTGATATCAGACAAGGGATAAAGTATCTGAAAGGTGGGCTGTCCCAGATCAAACTGGCCGATTGGCCACCCCCAGCTCCAGGACCCAACAATGTCCCCCTCGCCCGCCCCTGCCCGGGAGGTAAAGCCAGCTCTGAGCTCTGGCAGCGGGAACAGGAGGAGCCATTCAACCCCTCCAGCCTGAGCCACCCACTCACTCAGATCATGACTGATCCGGGAGACAAACTCCATCCAGCCGCCTGGGCTTCATATCCACAGCCTGGGGCAGCAAAAATATCCCCATCTCAGGCTGAAAATTATTCACTGAGCTAACGTCTGCTGCTTTACACACTCCATCCAGCCGCCTGGGCTTCATGTCCACAGCCTCGGACAGCAAAAATATCCCCATCTCAGGCTGGAAATTATTCACTGACCTAACGTCTGCTGCTTTATGTGGGAGAAAACTCCCCACTTCCATCACCCTTTGTGTGAGGAAGCGTTTCCTAACTTTCCCTCCTGAATACCCTGACTCTGATATTAAGATATTTGTCCCCTTGTCCTAGGCTCCCCCACCAGCGAGTAAAGTTTCTGTCTCCTGACCAATCCCTTTCAAAAACCTTACTCAGAGTAGGCAGTTATTTGGGGGGTTCAGGATGGGGATTTACTTGTGTGCTAACCATTTCAGATCGTTCTTTCCAGATCAAAAAAACTCAGTTTTAAAACAAAAACTCATGTCCCTTCTGGTTCCTTTACCAACCACAGGACACCATGAGTCTATCCTCATCTGCTTCCAACTCTTTGGCCTGTAGAAAAACGTTCACCCTCACTATCAAAACCTTATTCATTTTGAACACTTCTGTTCAATTTTCCTTTTGTCTTCTCTTCTCTGAGGAGAACATTGCCAGTTTCCCAGAGTCTTCACGTAACTGAAGTTTGTTTTAAAATTATTTCATAGGATGTGGGTGTCGCTGCAAGGCCAGCATTTATTGCCAATTCCTAATTGCGCTTGAGAAAGTGATGCTTTGCTAGCTTATTGTACTGCTGCAGTCTATCTTGCAGTCTTCATCAGGCCTGGTACCATTCTGGTAACCCTCTGTATCCTTCCCAGTTCTTTTAAGAGTGGGGCCTGGAAGTGGATGCAATGCTTAAGATGAGGCTAAACCGGTGATTGATATAGGTTCAACATAACTTCCTGGTTTTTGTAATCTATGACTTTGTCTATAAAGCTGAAGGTCCCTAGTTTCTAAAGAATTGTCTCAGCTTGTTGTCTATACCCCAGGTCTCTGATTGTACCTGGAAGCTGTAATTGATTAAGTAGAAAGCAGTGAGAGGATAAGGTGGCTGCTTGATTTTGGGAAATGGAGAATGTGGTGATTGTTGATTTAGACAAGGGAGGAAGATGGTTTTTGAGGCTGTTCATGCTCTGTTCTGACATCTATCTCTCTCTCTGTTTCTTGTTCCAGCTGTTCCCACTTGCGTCTATGACCTGATTGGTTAAGTCTGCAAACTCGACTGCTGCTGTGACCCAGACAGCTCCTCCATGGACATCAATGTCTTCTCTTCCTGTCTTCCAGGCAGTGAACTGTAAGTGTCTGTTAGTGTGTCACTGCATTGGCTCCCTATCAAGAGCTGCCTGGATTTTAGCATTAGAACATAGGAAATAGGAGCGGGTGTAGACCAAATAGCCCCTTGAGTCTGCTATGCCATTTAACATGAACATGGCTGTTTGACTGTTTCAACTCCACTTCCCAGTCCCCATATCCCTTGATTCCATGAGAGATCAAAAATATCAATCTCAGCCTTGAATGTATACAATGATGGAACATCCACCATCTCTAGGGTAGAGAATTCCAAAGATTTATAATTATCCGAGTGAAGAGATTCCTCCCCATCTCAGTCCAAAATGATCCACCCCTTATCCTGAGACTGTGCCCCCGTGTTCTAGATTCCCAACCAGGGGAATCAGTCTCCCAGTATCTACACTGTCAAGCCCCTTCAGACTCTGGTGTGTTTAAGTGAGATCACCGTTCATTCTTCTAAACTCAGTGCATGGACTCAGTTTACTCAGCCCATCATAATAGGACAGCCCTCACATCCTCCTGTTCACATCCCTCCAAGGCCACTTTTCTCCCTATCTCTGTAACTTCTTCCAGTCCTACAACTCTCATCTTGTTCACATAACTCCATGGTCTCTCCGTCCTATCCCTGTCACCTTCTGCAGCCCTTTATTCCTCTGAGACCTCGGCATTCCTCCAGATTTGGCCGCCTGTGCATCTGCACGCTTTTCAACCCCACTGTTAGCAGTTGTGCCTTCAACTTCTGAGATATTAAGCTCTGGAATTCTAGAAAACTCTGCTTTTCTACCTTTATCTTCCCCTTTACATGGACACCCAAATCACTCTGCTCATCCACCGTTCCTCGTAACTTATCATTGAGAAAATAGGCTGATCCATCTTTCTCGGAATCAAAGTGGGTGGCCTCACACTTGCCCACATTAAACTCCATTTGCCATTGTTTGCCGACTGATTCAGATTGTCTGCATTCCTGATTTCTAGGAACTGAATGGTGTTAAATTCTGATTCTGTTACAAGATAGTAGGTAATAAATATTAGCTTTGTTTTGGAAAATGTAACAACGGATATAGAGTCAAGGGAGGCAGTTGGGGTACAGATCAGCCAGAGTGTAATCGAATGGTGGAATAGGCATAAGGACATGAATGGTCATCTCATGTCCCTCTCTAACAGAGTTGTGGGACTGCATAGAATCCTAATGTTCGTTTCTAACAGGCTCAATTGATGGAGTAGGCCACCTTTATGTCTGTACAACAGGATTGAGAGGCTGAATGGCCTCCTGGTCCCGAGTAACAGGGTGGAGGTGCTGAATAGCCTCCTACTTTGTTTATGTAACAAAAGCAAAGGGCTGAATGGCCTCACCCTTTTACTAGACCTCAGGATTGTTCTCCGGTGTTTTAAAGGTAAGACAGTACAGAATCAGTGGCAGACATTGAAGGAGATATTCATAACTATCAACAAAAAATATATTCCATTAAGAAAGAAAGACTCTATAAGAAGGATGCATCATCCATGGATAATTAAAGAAGTTAAGAATGTTATTAAATTGCAAGAAAATGCATATAATTCTGCAAATATCAGCGGTGGGCCAGAAGATCAGAAAAATTCTAGAAACTCACAAAGGATGTCTAAAAATATAATAAAGAGAGAGAAATTGAAGAATGAGGGAATACTAGCAAGAAATAAAAACAGACAGAAAAAGCTTCTATAAATAAAGAATAAAGAAGAGTAGCTAAAGTGAGCATCAGTCACATAGAGGGTGAGACTGGGCAATTAATATGGGAAACACCACATACACCCACTTACCCTCCTACCCACCTTATCCACCAGCACCACACCCCCCCCGACCCCTCTGCCTTCCAAACTTACCCACCTACCCATTAACCCATCCGTTTGCTATCATTTAAACTGGACTTTTAAACTTATGATATGCAACTCGTGCCACAAAAAGGGGACATATCTTATCCTCTTGCAACTGTACTGTGATCTAGTGGATTTTTTCCACTGGGTGCTGGCTGTGCATTTCTGTCAAAGCCAGACACAGAAGAGCAACAAACGCATAGTAGCAATCAGTAGCAAGAGAATTTATGGACGCAATGGCAATGCGACAATCATTGCTGCTGCTCTGAACCTCTGGGCCCTGGTCACCAGAGAAAGATTAATGGGAAACTAATGGAACTAAGCTTGAAAATTCCTCTGAACCTGATATCCTGAACCCTGGGGTCTTATAAGAAGTAACTGCAGAGATAGTGATTGTGTCAGCTGTAATCTTCCAAAATTCCCTAGAGTTAGGAAAGGTCCCACTGGATTGGAAAACAGCTAACGTGATATCATTACTTAAGAAATGAGGGAGACAGAAAGCAGGAAATATAGACGGAATAGTCTAATATTTGTTATTGAGAAAGTGCTAAAATTCATTAAGAAGGAGGCAGTAGCGGGACATTTAGAAAATTATAATACATTTGTGAAAGGGAAATCGTGTTTGACAAATTTATTTGAGTTCTTTGAGTATGTGACGTCAAGGACGGATAAAGGGAGACCAGTTGATGGTATTCCAGTATTTGGATTTCCAACAGACATTCAATAAGATGCCACATAAAAGGCAGAATGTCAGAGCCCATGGTGTGGGGGTGATATTTCCGCATCGTTAGAGGATTGGTTAACCAACAGAAAACAGAGTTAGTTCAATATTAGTTTGCAAAGTTTAACAAGTGGAGTGTCACAGGGGTCAGTGTTGGGGAATCAACTATTTCCGATTGACACTAATGACTTAGGTGAATAGACAGACCTACTGTATTCTAAAACAAAAACAGAATTATCTGGAAAAACTCAGCAGGTCTGGCAGCATCGGTGGAGAAGAAAAGAGTTGACGTTTCGAGTCCTCATGACCCTTCAACAGAACTGGGTGAATCCAAGTAGAGGGGTGAAATATAAGCTGGTTTGGGGAGGGTGGGGTGGTTGGGTGGGGGGGAGAGAAGTGGAGGGGGGTGGTGTGGTTGTAGGGACAAGCAAACAGTGATAGGAGCAGATAATCAAAAGATGTCACAGACAAAAGAATAAAAGAACACAGAGGTGTTGAAGTTGGTGATAATATCTAAACAAATGTGTTAATTAAGAACGGATGGTAGGGCACTCAAGGTATAGCTGTAGTGGGGGTGGCGGTGGGGGGGGCATAAAAGATTTAAAAATAATGGAAATTGGTGGGAATAGAAAAATCTATATAAATTATTGGAAAAAACAAAAGGAAAGGGGAAGAAATAGAAAGATGGAGGAGGGAGTTCAAGATCTAAAGTTATTGAATTCAATATTCAGTCCGGAAGGCTGTAAAGTGCCTAGTCGGAAGATGAGGTGCTGTTCCTCCAGCTTGTGTTGGGCTTCACTGGAACAATGCAGCAAGCTTGGGACAGACATGTGGGCAAGAGAGCAGGGTGGAGTGTTGAAATGGCAAGCGACAGGGAGGTTTGGGTCATTCTTGCGGACAGACCGCAGGTGTTCTGCAAATCGGTCACCCAGTTTATGTTTGGTCTCTCCAATGTAGAGGAGAACACATTGGGAGCAACAAATGCAGTAGACTAAGTTGGGGGAAATGCAAGTGAAATGCTGCTTCACTTGAAAGGAATGTTTGGGCCCTTGGACGGTGAGGAGAGAGGAAGTGAAGGACTGGGAAGTGAAACGTCAACTCTTTTCTTCTCCGCCTATGCTGCCAGACCTGCTGAATTTTTCCAGATAATTCTGTTTTTGTTTTGGATTTCCAGCATCCGCAGTTTTTTGTTTTTATCCTTCTGTATTCTATCCAAACTTGCCAACGACACAAAGACAGGTGGGAAAGCAGGTGTGAGGAGCTTTCAAAGTGTTTGCAAAGGGCTATAGATAGGTTAAGCGAGTGGACAAACAAATTGGCTGAGTGAGTATACTGTAGGAAAGTGTGTGGTTGTCCACTTTGGCAGGAAGAACAGAAAAGCAGAGTATCATTTAAATGGAGAGAGACTGCAGAATGCTGCAATATAAAGGAATCTAGATGTCCTCGTATATGAATCACAAAATTTATTGTGCAGGTGCAGCAAATAATTAGGAAGGCAAATGGAATGTTGGCCTTTATTGCAAGAGGAATGGAAAATAAAAGTAGGAAAGTCCTGCTACAACTGTCCAGGGCACTCATGAGACCGGTTCTGGAGTACTGCGTATAGCTTAGGTCTCCTTACATAAGGAGGGATATAATTGCATTGGCAGCAGTTCAGAGAAGGTTCACTAGGCTGATTCCTGGGTTGATTCCTGAGGAAAGATTGAGCAGCTTGGGCTTATACTCATTGGAGTTTAGAAGAGTGAGAGGTGATGTGATCGCAACATATAAGATCCTGTGGGGGTGTGGTAGGGTAGATGCTGAGAGGATGTTTCTCCTCATGGAGGAATATAGAACCAGGAGGCATCGTTTAAAAATAATGGGTCTCCCATTTAAGGCTGAAATGAGGAGGATTAATTTTCTCTCAGATAGTCATTACTCGTTGAATTCTCTTTTCCAGAGAGCAATGGAGGCTGGATCATTGAATATATTCAAGGCCTAATTAAACAGATTTCTCATTGTCAATGGAGTCGAGGGTTTTTTTTAACTGTACTTGGATTTATTCTTTTTTCCCCATCCAGAGTGTTTTGGGGGGTATGAAAATACCAGTCAGTCTTGTTTTTATATCAAAAGCCATCTATGAAAGGGTTGGCTAGTTAACAGTCCATCGTGCGGAGTAGCTTGGTGCCTAGACCATCTCGCCCTGAAATCTCTCACTGGTGCACGAGCCAGCTGTGGACTGGTGCGGTGCGGAGAAAGGACTGGTCAGTCTGCCAGCTCCATTATCAGGAAGGCAAACAAATTCTGCTGCTCTCCAGCAACAGCTGAAGGATTCCGTCTAGCCCAAGTGCCACCAGGAAGTCGACCACGAGGACTTTCGAAATCACTACCTTCAGTTCTTTTGGGACTTCGACTAGCCCAAACTGCCTGTTGAGCTCTGGTGAGGAGCCAGTAAGCAGGCCCAAAATAGCAAGGCCTGGGGAAGAGCAGGAAAGTGGTGTTGATGTTAATGTTGAATTTGTGTTGCAATGAAGCAATGTACTGTATGCTTTAATTTGTTAATTAAGCACAGCTGTTGGGGAAGGAATCATTGTCTGATCATAGAAACCAGATCACTTTGCTTGTCAGGGGGGAAGGAAATGGGAGAGTCTATGAGTTGCTTTGCTGTTATTGGAAATGAATCTGTTCAACCTATAACCTAAATTCAGACACAATCTTCCTCAGCAGACATTATTTGGATGTAACAATTGAGACCATGTTTAAATCAGTCATGAGCTTATTGAATTGCATAGCAGGCTCGATGGGATGAATGGCCTACTCCTGTTCCTATTTATTATGATCACTTAGTGTTAAATTCATTTTGAAACTCCTGGAACGTAATGAAACAGTCCTTGCTGCATGAGGGAAGACTTGGGCACATTCAGGCTTGAGCTGGTAAGTAAAAAGAAACATTCATGCCACCCAAGTGCAAGGCAATGACCATCTTCAAGAAGAGAGACTAACTGTTACCCCTTGAAGTTCAACAGCGATGTCATTGGTAAATCATTGACCATCAACATCTCGGGGTTAGTATTACCCAGAAACATGACCAGCCATCTGATTAGCTATGGAGGGTCACTAAGCCCCAGACCTCGTGGCAGCCTTGGTTCAAGCAGGAACAAACGTGTTGAACTCCAAAGGTGAGGTGAGAGCGACTGCCCTTGACATCAAGGCAGCATTTCACTGAGTGTGACATCATGGAGCCCTAGCAAAACTGAAGTCAACAGGAGATAATTCTCCACTGGTTGGAGTCATACCGAGTGCAAATTAAGATGATGGTGGTTGTCGGAGTTCAATTATCTCAGTTCCAGAACATCACTGCAGGAGTTCCTCAGGGTAGTGTCCTAAGCCCAAGCATCTTCAGTTGATTCTTCAATCACATGCCTTCAATCATAAGGTTAGAAATGGGGAAGTTCGCTGATGATTTCCCAATGTTCAGCACAGTTCGTGATTCCTCAGATACTGAAGCAGTCCATGTACAAATGCAGCAAGACATGGACAATACCCAGGCTTGAGCACACAAGTGGCAAGCAAATTTTGTGCCACATAAGCTCCAGGCAATGACCATTCCAATTAGAGAGAATCGAACCATCGCCCCATGACATTTAATGGCATTACCATTACTGAACCCCCCACTACCAACATCCTGGGGGTCACCATTGGCCAGAAACTGAACTGGACTAGCCAAATTATGCAGTGTTTGGTGTATACAGAGCATACCTAGGCAATTTTTCACATTGCCAGGTAAGTGCTAGTGTTGTAGCTGTACTGGAAAAGCTTGGCTAGGGGCCAGAAATTTCTGCAGCACAATTCAGTACAATTGCCGGAGCATTGTCAGGGCCTATAGCCTTTGCAGTATCCAGTGCCTTCAGCTGGTTCTTGATATCACGTGGAATGAATTGAATAGGCTGAAGACTGGTATCTGTGATGCTGGAGACCTCCAGAGGAGGCCGAGCTGGATCTTGAAGCAAATGCTTCAGCCTTATCTTTTGCACTGATGTGCTGGGCTCCCCATCATTGGGGGTGGGGATATTTGTGGAGCCTCCTCCTCCAGTGAGTTGTTTAATTGTCCACTGCCATTTATGACTGGATGGGGCAGGACTGCAGAGATTAGATCTGATCTGTTGGTTGTGGGATTGCTTAGCCCTGTCTATCGCTTGATACTTATATTTTTTGGCATGCAAGTAGCCCTGTATTATAGCTTTACCAGGTTGGCATTGAATTTTTAGGTATACCTGGTGCCCTCCTGTACTTTTCATTGAACCAGGGTTGACCCGCTGGCTTGATGGTAATTTTAAAGTGGGGGATTTGCTGGGCAATGAGGTTACAGATTGTTTTTGAGCATAATTTTACTGAAACTGATGGCCTACAGTGCCTCATGGATGCCAAGTCTTGAGTTGCTAGACCTGTTCAAAATCTATCCCATTTAGCATGGTAGTAGTGCCAAACAACATGATGCAGGGTATCCCCAATGTGAAGGTGGGACTTCGTCTCCATAAGCACTATGAAGTGGTCACTCCTACCGATACTGTCATAGACATATGCTTCTGTGGCAGGCAGGTTGTTGAGGATGAGGTCAAGTATATTTTTCCCTCTTGTTGGTTCTTTCACCTCTTGCCTCAGATGCAGTGTAGCAGCTATGTCCTTTAGGACTTGGCCGGATCGGCTGGTATTGGTGCTACGGAATCACTCCTGGTGATGGTCATTGAAGTTCCCAGGCTTTGTGCCATTGCCGCCTTCAGTGCTTCCTCCACATGATGTTGCCGTGCTTACACATGGACAGGAGAGCGAGCACATCCTGAGTGGGGCACAGCCAGAGTGTGTATTCGGAATTTGGTGCGAAGCAGGAATTCGGTGCATAGGGGACGAGATGCTCTTTGCATTCTTTCCTTGCTATCCAACTTCTTAAATCTTCAGAGCGTGCTGCCACAGGAGAGGCTACAAGGGAAAGGAATCACTGGTAAGTAGTGGGTATAGTATTTAGTACTTTAATCGCTTATATCTTTTTGTGGCTAACAGTTTGTATATTCTGCAGTAACAAGGATCAGGAAAGAAGCGCCCTAGAGTAATTGACTTAAAAGGTTAAATTTAAAGGGATAATTGATGGCAGGAATGCTCAAAGCAATGCTGTGCTCCTCGTGCTCCATGTGGGAAGCTGGGAACATTTCCAGTGCCCAGGACCAGCATGTGTGCAGGAAGTGTGAACAGCTGCAGCTGCTTCAAGCTCGGGTTCCAGAGCTGGAACGGCGGCTGGGGACACTGTGGAGCATCAGCGAGTCTGAGAGTATCGTGGATAGCTCATTTAGAGAGGTGGTCACACCGCAGATGAAGGGACTTGAGGAAGGAAGGGAATGGGTGACTCCAGGCAGCCCAAGAGAAACAGGCAGATAGTTCAGGAGTCTCCTGGAGTCCCGCTCGCAAATCGGCATTCCGTTTTGGAGGTTCCTCCAGGGAGTGTGGACTAAGCAAAGCTTCTGGCACTATAAGCAGACTGTCTGTACAGGAAGTGAGGAAGAGCAATAGTAATAGGGGATTATATAATTAGGGGAACAGATAGGCGCTACTCTGGCCGTCAACGTGAGTCCAGGATGGTATGTTGCCTGCTAGGTGCCAGGGATGTCACTGAAGGGCTGCAGGGCATCCTGAAGGGGGGCGATGATAAGGCAGAGGTCATGGTGCATGTTAGTACCAATGACATAGGTAGAAAGAGGGATGAGGTTTTGCATCAAGAATTCAGGGAGATTGGCAGCAGACTAAAAAGCAAGACATCTCGGGTTGTAACCTCTGGATTGCTCCCAGTGCCAGGTGCTAGCAAGCTCAGAAATAGGAGAATATCGTAGATGAATACGTGGCTTAAGAGTTGGTGCAGGAGGGAGGGTTTTAGATTCCTGGATCACTGGGACCGATTCTGGGGAAGGTGGGACCTCTAAAAGCATCAGAAGTATCAATTACTCTACATCAGAATCAGAGCGGGACTAACACCCTTGCAGGGTGTTTGCTAGTGCTGTTGGGAGGAGTTTAAACTAATTTGGCAGTGGGAGGGGACACAGAATGTTAGCAGAATAGGGACACATCATCATAATACAATAAAACAATCAAGTCAGAGGGAGTACAGCTGCAATAAGCTTCAAGGGAGTAAGGCAAGGCTGGAAGGCCTCTACTTTAATGCCAGGAGTATTACAGGTAAAACGGATGAGTTAAGGGTGACGATTGACATGTGAAATTGTGATATAGTAGCCATCATTGAGACGTGGTTGAGGAAAGGGCAGGATTGGCAGCTCAACATTCCAGGATATAGAATCTTGAGGCAAGACAGGGGAGGGGGTACAAGAGGAGGAGGTGTTGCATTATTAGTTAAGGAGTCCGTTACTGCAGTAAGGAGAGATGATATCTTGGAGGGGGCATCCAATGAAGATTTGTGGATAGAGCTTAGGAATATACAAGGGGCAACCACGTTGTTAGGTGTTTATTATAGACCCCCAGATAGTCAGCGGGAAATTGAGGAGCAAATATGTGAACAATTTGCAGTGGTATGTAAAAACAATAATAATAGGGCAATTATAGTAGCTGATTTAAACTTTCCCAACATTAATTGGGATAGACACAGTGTTAATGGCTTGGATGGAGTGGATTTCTTGAAATGTGCACTGGAGAACTTTTTAGGTCAATATGTAGATGGTCCTACAAGGGACAGTGCATTGCTGGACCTAGTTCTGGGGAATGAAGCCGGACAGGTGGCTGAGGTGGTGGGCGAGCATTTTAGTGATAGTGACCCCAACATGGTACAGTTTAAGTTTGTTATGGACAAAGAAATCGACAAGTTGCAAAAAAATATTTTGGATTGGGGGAGAGTGGATTTTATAAAATAAGGCAGGATCTGGCCAAGGTGGACTGGGAACAGTTATTTTGGGGAAATCTACAGAGGAACAGTGGAGGGTGTTCGAAGGTACAGGCTGAACATGTTCCCTCTAGGGTGATAGGAAGGAGTAACAAGCCCAGAGAACCATGGATGACCAGAGATATTCAGGTTACAATGAGAAGGAAAAGAGAGGCTTTTAGCAGGAACAAGGGAAGCAAATGAGCAAAGGCATTAGTGGAGTACAGGCAGTGCAGGGTAGAGCTTAAGAAAGCAATTAGGAGAGCAAATAGGGGATATGTGAAAGCTCTAGCTAGTAAAAGTAGGGAAATTCCCAAGATATTCTGTAAGTATATCAATGGGAAGAGGATAACCAGGGAAAGAGTAGGGCTCATTAGGGACCAAGGGGGCAATCTATGGGTGGAACCAGGGGACATTGCTAGAGTGTTGAATGAATACTTCACGGGTATCTTCACCCAAGACAATGAGAATGAAGGTATCGAACTCGGGAAGAGAGACTGCGAGGTTCTTAAGCATATTGCTGCAGGGAGTGACAAGGTATTGGAAGTGTTGTCAGTCTTAAAAGTGGACAAATCTCCAGGTCTGGATGATTTGTGTCCCAGACTGCTGAGGGAGGCAAGGGAGGAGATCACCTCGGCTCTGACCCAAATTATTAATTTCTCTCTGGCCAAGGGGAAGGTGGGACAGGACATACCCAGGGATGGTGATGGTGGTTCCTGGGCCATTATCTGTCAGATATGATTCCATGAGAATGACGATGGCAGGCTGTTGCTTGACTGTCAGTGAGATTTTTCCACTAGCCCCCAGATGTTAGTAAGGTGGACTTTGCAGGGTCGACAGGACTGAGTTTGCCATTGTCAATTCTGGTGCCTGGGTCGATGCCAGGTGGTCCCTCACTTCAATCCTTTTTTGATATTTTGTGAGATTTGATACAACTGAGTGGCTTCCAAAGCCATTTTGGGGGCATTTAAGAGTCAACTGCATTGCTATGGGTCTGTAATCACAGGTAGGCCAGACCAGATAAGACCATAAGACATAGAAGCAGAAATTAGGCCATTCGGCCCATCGAGTCTGCTCTGCCGTTCAATCATGGCTGATAAGTTTCTCAACGCCATTCTCCCACCTTCTCCCCATAACCTTCGATCCCAATACCAGTCAAGAACCTATCTATCTCGATCTTAAATACACTCAATGACCTGGCCTCCACAGCCTTCAATGGCAATGAATTCCATAGATTCACCACTCTCTGGTTGAAGAAGTTTCTCCTCATCTCTGTTCTAAAAGGTCTTCCCTTTACTCTGAGGCTGTGCCCTCAGGTCCTAGTCTCTCCTACTAATGGAAACATCTTCCCCATGTCCACTCTATTCAGGCCTTTCAGTATTCTGTAAGTTTCAATCAGATACTCCCTCATCCTTCTAAACTCCATCGCATATAGTCCCAGAGTCCTCAAATGTTCCTCATATGTTAAGCCTTTCATTCCTGGGATCATTCTCGTGAACCTCCTCTGGACACTCTCCATGGCCAGCACATCCTTCCTGAGATACGGGGCCCAAAATTGCTCACAATACTCTAACTGTGGTCTGACCAGAGCCTTATTAACCCTCAGCAGCACATCGCTGCTTTTATATTCTAGTCCTCTTGAAATAAATGCCAACATTGCATTTGCCTTCCTAACTACCGACTCAACCTCCAGGTTAACCTAGAGAGAATCCTGGACTAGGACTCCCAAGTCCCTTTGCACTCCAGATTTCTGAATTCTCTCTCCATTTAGAAAATAGTCTATGTCTCTATTCTTCTGACCAAACTGCATGACCTCACACTTGCCCACGTTGTATTCCATCTGCCACTTCTTTGCCCATTCTCCTAATCTGTCCAAATCCTTCTGCAACCTTCTCACCCCCTCAATACTACCTGTCCCTCCAACTATCTTTGTATCATCTGCAAACTTAGCCAGGATGCCCTCAGTTCCTTCATCTAGATCATTAATGTATAAAGTGAAAAGTTGTGGTCCCAACACTGCGGAACTCCACTAGTCACCGGCCGCCATCCTGAGAAGGAACCCCTTATCCCCACTCTCTGCCTCCTGCCAGACAACCAATATTCTATCCATGCTAGTACCTTGCCTCTAACAACATGGGCTCTTATCTTACTGAGCAGCCTCTTGTGCGGCACCTTGCTAAAGGCATTCTGGAGGTCGAAGTAGATAACATCCATTGGCTCTCCTTTGTCTAACCTACTTGTTACCACCTCAAATAATTCTAACAGATTTGTCAGGCATGACCTCCCCTTGATGAAACCATGCTGACTTTGTCCTATTTTACTATGCACGTTCAAGTATTCTGAAATCTCATCCTTAATAATGGACTCTAAAATCTTAACGACCGAGGTCAGGCTAATCGGCCTGTAATTTCCCGTCTTTTGCCTCACTCCCTTTTTAAACAGAGGGGTCATGTTATCAATTTTCCAGTTCTCTGGGACCCTCCCTGACTCCAGTGATTCCTGAAAGATCACCACTAACGCCTCCGCTATCTCGTCAGCTATCTCCTTCAGAACTCTGGGGTGTAATCCATCTGGTCCAGGTGACTTATCCACCTTCAAACCTTTCAGTTTTCCTAGCACCTGCTCCTTGGTAATGACCACCAAACTCACCTCTGCCCCCCGCCTCTCTTGTACTTTGGGGATGTTACTCCTGTCTTCCACCATGAAGACTGATGCAAAGTACCCATTCAGCTCCTCTGCCATTTCTTTGTTCCCCACTACTACTTCTCCAGCGTCATTTTCCAGTGGCCCAATGTCCACTTTTGCCTCTCTCTTACCCTTTATATATCTAAAAAACTCTTGCAATCTTCTTTTATATTACTGGCTAGTTTACCCTCATATTTAATCTTCTCCCTCCTTATTTATTTTTTAGTTGTCCTCTGTTGGTCTTTGTAGGCTTCCCAATCCCCTGGTTTCTCACTGCTCTTTACCGCATTGTATGCTTTCTCTTTAGCTTTTATGCCGTCCCTGACTTCCCTTGTCAGCCATGGTTGCCTCGTCCTCCCTTTAGTATGCTTCTTCTTCCTAGGGATGAACTTTTGCTGTGTCTCCCTAATTACTGCCAGAAACCCTGCCATTGTTGTTCTACTGTCTTTCCTCCTAGGCTCGTCTCCCAGTCAATTCTGGCCAGCTCCTCCCTCATGCCTCTGTAGTTGCCTTTATTCAACTGTAATACCATTATATCTGATTCCAGCTTTTTCCTCTCAAATGGCAGGGTAAATTCTATCATATTATGGTCACTTCCTCCTAAGGGTTCCTTCACCTTAAGCTCCCTTATCAAATCTGCCTCATTACACATCATTAATCTAGAATTGCCTGTTCCCTAGTGGGCTCCACCACAAGCTGCTCCAGAAAGCCATCTTGTAGACATTCCACAAATTCCTTTAGTTGTGATCCACTACTAACCTGATTTTCCCAGTCTACCTGCATATTGGAATCACCCATGATCACTGTAACCTTGCCTTTCTTACACGCGTTTTCTAGCTCCTGCTGTATCTTATGCCCCACATCCTGACTATTGTTCGGAGGCCTGTACATAACTCCCATTATGGTTTTTTTTATCCTTGCGGTTCCTCGACTCTACCCACACAAATTCTACATCATCTGACCCTACGTCATTTCTTGCTATCGATTTAATTTCATTTCTTACCAACAAAGCAATCCCACTCCCTCTGCCAACCTGCCTATCTTTTCAATAGGATGTATATCCTTGGATATTTAGCTCCCAGTCCTGATCCCCTTGCAGCCATGTCTCCGTGATGCCCACCACATCATACCTGCCAATTTCAATCTGCACTACAAGCTCATTTACCTTATTTGGACTGCAGATTTCCTTCCCTAAAGAGCATGTGTGGACCAGATGGGTTTTTACAACAATCAACAAAATTGACAATGGCTTCAAGTCCAGAGGACATGGCCATCAATAGATTGTTCAGTCCAGATTTTTAGTGAATTCTGCCGTGGTGGGATTTGAACCTGGAGTACTAGTCCAGCAACAATACCACTATGCTATCGCCTGCCCCTGGGGCAGGAGGCATGTATTCAAAAGGGATGGTTTGCACCTCAACAATATTGGGATGAATGCCCTTATGCTGAGGTAGCATAATGTGGTTGGGGAGGATGTGAACTAAGTTGGCAGTGTTTGGGCACCAGCATATAGAAATGGAAAAATGAAATAAGGTGCACAATGGAGTGAGCGTGTTGGATCGCAAGAGAGAAGGATCTCGTACCACATAAAATAATCTAGCAGTGAAGCCTTTTTACAGTTAAAACAAAGTGAGTTCATTTCGCACTTTTGCTCTGGAAGTTACCTAAGAAAAGATACTCACTAACACATACACACACAATGATTAATAACAGATGAAGATGTAAAAAAAACACACCAAAGTTGAATAAGTTCAATCTATTATTCGGTGCAATCCTCGTAGTTCTGACACCAGATGTTGCACTGTCTGAAGTTTTTAGCATTGTAGAATAGTTTCCACAGCTGCAATGACTTCCACAGTTGACTTTCCAGAGTTTGCTTTCACAGGCTAGTTCACAGAATTGTTACAGTGTAGAAGGAGGCCATTCAGCCCATTGTGTCTGCTCCGTCTCTCTGAGCATTTTAACTTAGTGCCAATCTCCTGTCTTTTCCCCATGACCCTGAGCATTGTTTCTTTTTAAATAATCATCAATTCCCTCTTGAATACTTCCAGACAGTGCATTCATACCCTAATTGCTCGCTGTGTGAAAACATTTTTTTTTCCTCACCTCACCTTTGCTTCTTTTGCAAAACACTTTAAAACTGTGCCCTCTGATTCTCCATCCGTTTACGAGCGGGAGCAGTTTCTCCCTATCTACTCTGCCCAGACACTTCATGATTTTGAAAACATCTATCAAGTATCCTCTTAGCCTTCTACTTTCTAAAAAAGACAGTCCCAACTTCCCCAATTTTTCTTCATTACTGAAGTGTCTCATGCCTGGAACCATTCTTGGAAATCTCTTCTGCACTCTCTCCAATGCTTTCACATCATTCCTATAGTGTGGTGCTCAGAACTGTATAGAATACTCCAGCTGAGGCCTAACCAGTGTCTTATATAAGTTAGTCATAACTTTCCTGCTCTTGTACCCTATAGCCCTATTAATGAAGCCTAGAATACTGCATGCTTTAGTGACAGCTCTCTCTACCCGCCCTGCCACCTTTAACGACTTATGTACATCTGCACCCAGGTCTTTCTGCTTCTGCACCCCAAGATCCAAGAATAGTATCCTTTATTTCCTACTATCTCTCCATGTTCTTTGTACCAAATTGTATCACCTCACACTTCCCCACATTGAACTTCATCTGCCACTCATCTGCCCACTCCACAAATGTGTCAATGTCCTTTTGAAGTCCTACATTGTCATCCTCACAGTTTACAATTCTCCCAAGTTTTGTGACATCCGCAAACTTTTAAATTGTCCTCTGCACACAAAGATCTAGATCATTTATTTATATCAGAAAAAGCAAATGCCCCAATACCAACCCTATTGAGCCCCAAAAAATACCCATTAACCTTACTCTCTGTTTCCTATCCCTCAACGAATTTTGTATCCACTGTCCCTTTTATTCCGTGACCTATAACATTCCTCACAAGTCTGTTGTGTGGCACTGTATCAAACATCTTTTGGAAGCCCACATACACCACATCAACAGCCTTGCCCTCATCAACCATCTCTGGTACCCCTTCAAAAAATCCAGCAAGTTAGTTAGACACTATTTTCCTTTAACAAATCCATGTCTACTCTTCAAATCAGTTCACATTTTTCCATGTGACTATCAATTCTATCCTGAATAACTGTTTCTAGAAGTTTCCCCAGAAGTTAAACTAACTGGTCTATAATTACAGGGGAGACCTTTACAACCTTTTTTGAACAAGGGCTTAATGTTTCCAATTCTCCAGTCCTCCAGAACCTCCCCTGAATCCATGGAACATTGAAAGATTATTACCAGTGCATCTGCAATTTCCAATCTCACTTCCTTCAATATTCTTGGTTGCATCTCATCCGATCCTGGTGCCTTATCAACTTTAAGTAGCAAGCACTTATCCAATGCCACTTCCTTATCAATTTTAAAACCTTCTAGTGACTGAGTTTCCTCCTCTGTCATCATGGGCTGCATAGCATATGCCTCGAAGGTAAAGACAGCTGAATTTAACAACTCAGCCATGCCTGCATGTCTAAATTCCCGTTTTGGTCCCAAATAGACCCTGCTCCTCTTTTTACCACCCTTTTACTATTGATGTGCTTATAGAATACTTTGGGATTTCCTTTGATGTTATCTGCCAGTCCTTTTTTTCACAATGCCTCTCTGCTTCTTGTATTTTTGCTTTCTCATATCCCTTCTG
Organism: Carcharodon carcharias; assembly: GCF_017639515.1. Taxonomy (NCBI): domain Eukaryota; kingdom Metazoa; phylum Chordata; class Chondrichthyes; order Lamniformes; family Lamnidae; genus Carcharodon; species Carcharodon carcharias. The sequence continues at coordinate 748,344 of NW_024470595.1, read as the reverse complement.
AACCTTCTGTGTTCAGCTTGGTTCTCAATTGTATTTGCTACCCGGCACTTGTCATAAGCACACTTTCTCTTCTTTAACTTAATGTCTATCTCCTTTGTCATCCAGGGATCTCTGGATTTGTTTGTACAACCTTCCCTTTTGAGGGAACATACCTTGACTGTGCCTAAGCCATCTTCTCTTTGAAAGTAGCCCAATGCTCAGCCACTGTTTTCCCCACCAAGCTTTTGTTCCAGTCTACACGGCTCAGCTCCGTTCTTGCCCCATTGAAGTGCACTCTCTGCCGATTGATTATTTTATCTCTGGATTGACCAATGTCATTTTCCACCATCATCCTCAACCTTATGATACAATGATCACTGTCCCCTTACTATTTCCCACTTTCACTGATCTGCTTGGCCAAACCCATCTCCAAGATCCAGGTCTGGCAATACCTCCTTTCTTGTTGGACTAGACACATGCTGCTGTAGGAAGTTCTCCTGAACACAACCTAGGAACACTTGTCCCTCACTGCCCCTTACAATACTACTATCCCAGTCTGTTTACAGGTACTTAACACCCCACCTCCTCCCACCACCCCCCCACCCCCCACCCCGCCACTACCCCTGTTATAACTACTGTATGATGTTTACACCTCTAATTTTGTTGCAGATTTGTTCCTCTGTACCCTTCCCACTAGCTGGTGGTCGATATATTACACCAAGCAATTTAATTGCACCTTTCTTATTTCTTAGCTCAAACCAAATCAATTCTGTCCTTGAATCCTCTGACACATCCTCTTTATCCAGTACTCTCCTTAACCAAAAACTCTACCCCTCCTCCTGTTTTCACGTTCCTATCTCTTATGAAAGCCTCATAACCAGGAATATTTAACACCCAGATCTACCCTTCCTTAAGGCAGGTCTCTGTTATCACCACTACATCATAATTCCACAATTTTATTAACTATACACCATACATTCCCATACATGCAGTGTAACCCCGATTTAGACTTCATTACCTGCCCCCTTAATCCAACTCCATCAGTTAACTTACCGTTCTCCATTTTAGTGCTATCTGCCTTTCCCAGCATTCTGTGCACCCTGGTATATTCCTTGTAATATTCTCCACTGGTTCCCACACCCCAGGAGAGAATATTGTAGGTAGAACAGGTAAGGGAAGAGATTAAAAACAAAAAAACTGCGGAGCTGAAAATCCAAAACAAAAACAGAATTACCTGAAAGAACTCAGCAGGTCTGGCATCATCAGCGGAGAAGAAAAGAGTTGACGTTTCGAGTCCTCATGACCCTTCGATAGAACTTGAGTGAACACTCAAGTTCTGTCGAAGGGTCATGAGGACTCGAAACGTCAACTCTTTTCTTCTCCGCCGATGCTGCCAGACCTGCTGAGTTTTTCCAGGTAATTCTGTTTTTGTAAGGGAAGAGACTGGTCCTTTGTTTTTATGGCACTGACGGATGGCCTTTGGTAGTCTGGATAATTGCAGCAGTCTGATAACTGGCCTTGTTTGTCTTTTCTCAATCCCTGATGCAAGCAGTTTCCCCTCTGCTGCTGTGATTCTGTTTCAAGATGACACTCAGTTTTTCTAGCTTACTGCCTTTTTCAATACCTTTGGCAGGCAAGCCAAGATGCTTCCAAATAAGGAATCTTGTCAGCCCATATCTGGGGCTTATAGTAACCATTGCCTTTTTAAGAGCTGCTGAATTCCAAATGTCCTTTGTGAATGCTCTTGAGGTAAGCACAGTCTGATCCACGTCTGTCTGGTAGTGGTCAAATGCACAAGAGAAGTGATCTCCTCGGAGTCCCTGTTGGCCTAGAGTGCATTTCAGCAAAATGAAATCTTTAAAAGAGTTTTCTAAAAGTTGGTAATGTCATAACTGCACCTGGTAACAACAATAAAAGCTCTATTTTTATAAACTGGTGATGAAAGTCCTGACTACACAAGCCCCACTGCTGGATATATGTTCCTGGTTACCGAGACTTCACAACAGCCGTTGACATCCAAAAAGGTTCCACATATTTCATATACTGAGGGGAACAATAATTAGATGGATTCCCTCCGCTGTTGGTATTGCTCGATTCTCCTGGCCAACACATACACAGTGATTGTTTCAATTAGTTAGTTCTAATTTCTCAGAATTTTCTCACTGCTTCTCTCACTTCTAGAATTGTCCCTTCTCTATTACCTGAATTCTGATTTGTTGCTGTTTTATTTCTGAGTAAATCTCTATAAGTGTGACAGCAAGAAGTAAATGTGACAAACAAGCGGATCATATTGTCAACCAGTAATCTGATGTCAGGTTGAACACAGAAGAACAGATAAAGCTAATCCCATTAAAATACAACAGATTGCAGTGATTAATGACATTCCTTGAAATATAATTCTGATTTCTGTTTTACTGTCATCAGATTTATTGTCCATTCGTGATTGAGTCACAATATGCACAGAATATTCACCCACATTCACCATGGCTCAAGACCTGCCCAGTGACTGTTTTCTGTGCTCAAAACAACTGGGAATTCACATCACTGAGCAGATCATTTCCTTCTTGTTTATCCTTCACTCCGCTCCTCAGTTCATTATTATTCTTTACAGAAAAATTACTGAGCTTGTGGAGAAGGGAAACTGGACAGACAGGTCCAAGTTTCTCCTAAATCTGGTGATGGGGAACGGCTCCCAGGCTTGAAGGCTGATGTGGGAATCCTTTGCAAAATTTGCCATGGGGTCACAAAGATGGATAGACTACTGAAAGAAATACAGGTACTTGGAATGATAAAATGACACATTGAATTCAATTTCAGATGCAAACACTGCAGGTTATTTTAAAATTGCAAAATCTAAATAATATAAACAGGTCCTGATCCATTTGATTATATGATTATTGCACAAGTTTCATCAGAAGCTCCCAGTCACATGAAAGGTAAGTGATGGAATGCAGATTTCAAACAACAATTTTGATTTTTATGGCATCTTTTGCATAGTAAAGATCCCAAGGTACTTCACAGGAGCATGAACAAATGAAATGAGATGCAAGGCAGAGAAGTCAGCATTTTAGCCTATTTGTTCGAAGATGTAACCTTTAAGAGACATCTTTAAAGTGGAAATAGCGATAGAGAGGCAGAGATTTAGGAAGGCACTTCGGGAGTTTAGAGTCTCAACTCCTGAAGAAAACACAGCTGCTATGATGGATTAATTATTACTGGGGTTGTAAAAAAGACCAGAAATGACGTGCAGAGAACTTGGAGGATTGTGGGCCAGAGGAGATTAGGGTTTAGTGGTGGTGCGTGGGGGGAATGAGGCCATGGAGGGATTTGAAAAGCAGGAAGAGAATTGGAAAATTAAGGCAGTTCTCATATGTTTACCAATATAGATCAGCACGCTCTGTGTGATGATTAAACAGGACTTGGTGCAGAGAAAGCAGAGTTTTGGATAAGTTTAAGTTTATGGAGTGTACAAGGTTGGAGGTCAGTCAGGAGTGCCTGGAAATACTCAAGTCTTGAGGTAACAAAGGCATGGATGAGATCATGGAAAGAGATACCAAGATTGGAAACTTTTGAACTGCGATCAGGCTGGTCTTGTATTTCAAAAGAAATAGACATGTTGGGGGTTTGGGCAGACAAGTAGAATATGGAGAGACCGTGTAAAACAAAGGGAGAACCTTTAATGGAGGTGGAGGAACAGAGAGACCTCGGTTTATAGATACATATGCCTTTAAAGATGGCCGGGCATATTGAGAGAGCAGTTAATAAAGCATATAGTATCTTAGGCATTATTAACAGGGCCTTGAGTGTCAGAGTAAGGAGCTCATGTTGAATTTGTATAAGACACTAGCTAGGCCTCATCTGGAGAATTGCGTCTAATTATGGGTGCCATTTTTGAGAAGGGATGGGAAGGCATTGGTGAGCATACAGAGGAGCTTCACAAGAATTTTTGAATATATTGGAGAGGTTTGGACTGTTTCCCTTGAAGAAAAGAAGGCTAGGAGGCGATTTGATAGAGGTATTCAAGATCCTGAGAGGTATGGACAGTTTTAATAGTGATAACCTGATCACACTCAAGACAGCATCAAGAACTAGAGAGCATAGATTCAATATAATTGGAAAAATGAATAAAAGTGATGTGAAGAAAATTTATTTTCATCCAGAGGGTGGTTGGAGTCTGGAACACACTTCCTGAGAGGTTGATTGAGGCAAGGTCGATAAAAGTGCTCAAAAGGGAATTAGATTGCTATCTTAAAAAGCAAAGACTGTGCAAGGTTACGGGGAGAAGGTAGAGGAGTGGGGTGAGGTGGAATTCTCTAACAGAGAGTCAGTGCAGATTCACTGACCGAATGGCCTCCTTTTGCACTCTAAAGATTCTATAACTGGGTTACATTTGCAAATGAGGCTGAATCAGGGTGTACTCAGGCAATGCTTTGGAGGGAAAATTCTGAATGATGTGGATTTGGAATTGGAAGCTCATCTGTTCAAACATGAGATAATCCAAAATATTGATTTTCACAGCTTGTTCCGAGATAGTCAGAAATCCAAAGGCTGTGGGAACAGCACTGTAGATTGTTTGAATAGGCCATCACACCTCAACTGTTTTGTATATATTCAAGTTAAAAGTCAGAGGATTTCAAACACATCCTGTAAATACACAGGCAGCACATTATTTCACTTAACCAACTGCTGATCACTATCACAAGCAAACACTTAACCAACCTGTCAGGACTCTGATGCAATGTGATATTTTGTACATACCTGACAGGTTCCTGAAACATTAAGGAACCCCATACACACCTGGCAGGATCCTGATACACTGTGAAACTCCGTACACAACTGGCAGGGTCCTGATATATTGTCAAACCTCATGCACACCTAGCCGCATCCTGATACACTGTGAAATCCTGTACACATTTGGCAGGATCCTGATGCACTGTGAAACCCTGTACACATCTGGCAGGGTCCTGATATACTGTGAAATCACATAGACACCTGGCAGGATCCTGATACACTGTTAAACCCCGTACACACCTGTCTGGTATTTGAAAAGCAGGATGAGAATTAAACTGAGGCATTTCTCATCTGAAAACCAGCGTAGGCCAGCATGCTCTGTGTCATGGGTAAACCAGACTTGCTTCAAGTTTGGACAAAGACAGCAGAGTTTTGAATGAGTTTAAGTTTTATGCAGGGTATAAAGTGAGAGGTCAGTCAGGAGTGCCTGGACAAACTCAAGTCTCAAGATAACAAAGGCATGGATGAGAGGATGGAAAGAGATACCAAGATTGGAAGCATTGTGAACTGTGTTGGGAATAGCCTTGAACTTCAAAAGTGCATAGACATGTTGGTGGATTGGACAGACCAAGTGGCAGATGAGGTTCAATGCAGACAAATGTGATGTGATACATTTTGGTAGGGAGAATATGGAGAGAGAGTGAAAAATAAATGTATAAACTCTAAAGGAAGTGCAGGAACAGAGGGACCTCGATGTATAGTTACATAACTCTTTAAAGGTGGCAGCGTATATCGAGAGAGCAACTAATATAGCAAATAGTATCTTACGCTTTATTAATAGTGACATTGAGTACATGAGTAAGAAGCTCACTTTGAACTTGTGTAAGCCACTAGTTAGGCCTCATCTGGAGTACTGTGTCCAATTATGGGCACCATGCTTGAGGAAGGATGTGAAGGCATTGGAGAGGGTACAGTGGACATTCACAAGAAAGATTCTATAAATAAAGAATTGTAACTATGGGGATACACAAAAGAGGATTGGACTGGTTTCCTTTGGAGAAAACACTGCAAATGCCCATACTCAACTAGCAGGGTCCTGATAGATTATTAAACACCGTACATACACCGTGAAACTCTGTAGACACCTGGCAGGATGCTGATGAACTGTGAAGCTCCGTAAACACCTGGCAGGATCCTGATACACTGTGAAACCCCATACACAACTGGCAGGATCCTGACACACTGTGAAACCCTGTAGACACCGGGCAGGATCCAGATACACTGTGAAACCCCATCCACACCCGACAGGATCCTGATACAGTGTGAAGCCCCATCCACACCTGGCAGGATCCTGATACACTGTGAAACTCTGTAGACACCTGGCAGGATCCTGATACGCTGCGAAACCCCATACACACCTGGCAGGATCCTGAGACACTGTGAAACCCCGTATACACCTGGCAGGACCCTGATACACTGTGAAACCCACGTACACACCTGGCAGGATCCTGAGACACTGTCAAACCCCGTACACACCTGGCAGGATCCTGATACACTGTGAAACCCCGGACACATCTGGCAGGTTCCTGTTACACTCTGAAGCCCCGTACACTCCGGGCAGGATCCTGATACACTGTGAAGCCCCGTACACTCCTGGCAGGATCCTGATACACTGTGAAACCCCGTACACTCCTGGCAGGATCCTGATACACTGTGAGGCCCCGTACACTCCTGGCAGGATCCTAATACACTGTGAAACCCCGTACACTCCTGGCAGGATCCTGATACACTGTGAAACCCTGTACGCTCCTGGCAGGTTCCTGATACACTGTGAACCCCCGACACACCTGACAGGATCCTGAGACAATGTGAAGCCCCGTACACACCTGGCAAGTTCCAGAGAAACTGTGAACCCCGTAGACACCTGGCAGGATCCTGAGACACTGTGAGGACCCGTACACACCTGGCAGGATCCTGATACACTGTGAAACCTCGTACACACCTGGCAGGATCCTGATACACTGTGAAACCCTGTACACATCTGGCAGGATCCTGTTACACTGTGACGCCCCGTGCACTCCAGGCAGGATCCTGATACACTGTGAAGCCCCGTACACTCCTGGCAGGATCCTGATACACTGTGAAACCACTTAGACACCTGGCAGGATCCTGATACACTGTGAAACCTCGTACACACCTGGCAGGATCCTGATACACTGTCAAACCACTTAGACACCTGGCAGGATCCTGATACACTGTGAAACCCTGTACACTCCTGGCAGGATCCTGATACACTGTGAAACCCTGTACACACCTGGCAGGATCCTGAGACACTGTGAAGACCCGTACACACCTGGCAGGATCCTGAGACACTGTCAAGCCCCGTACACACCTGGCAGGATCCTGATACACTGTGAAAACCTGTACACACCTGGCAGGATCCTGATACACTGTGAAACCCTGTACACACCTGGCAGGATCCTGATACACCATGAAGCCCCGTACACACCTGGCAGGATCCTGAGACACTGTGAAACCTCGTACACACCTGGCAGGATCCTGATACACGGTGAAACCCTGTACACATGAGGCATGATCCTGAGACACTGTCAAACCCTGTACAAAACTGGCAGTATCCTGATACAATGTGAAACCCCATACACACCTGGCAGGATCCTGAGACACTGTGAAACCTCGTAAACACCTGGCAGGATCCTGATACACTGTGAAACCCTGTACACATCTGGCAGGTTCCTGTTACACTGTGACGCCCCGTACATTCCGGGCAGGATCCTGATATACTGTGAAGCCCAGTACACTCCTGGCAGGATCCTGATACACTGTGAAACCACTTAGACACCTGGCAGGATCCTGATACACTGTGAAACCTCGTACACACCTGACAGGATTTTGATACACTGTGAAACCTCGTACACACCCGGCAGGATCCTGATACACTGTGAAGCCCTGTACACACGGGGCAGGATCCTGATACACTGTGAAGCCCCGTACACACCTGGCAGGATCCTGATACACTGTGAAGCCCCGTACACACCTGGCAGGTTCCTGACACACTGTGAAACCCCATACACACCTGGCAGGATCCTGATACACTGTGAAGCCCCGTACACTCCTGGCAGGATCCTGATATACTGTGAAGCCCTGTACACACCTGGCAGGATCCTGATTCACTGTGAAACCCCATACACACCTGGCAGGATCCTGATACACTGTGAAGCCCCATAAACTCCTGGCAGCATCCTGATACACTGTGAAACCCCATACACTCCTGGCAGGATCCTGATACACTGTGAGGCCCCGTACACTCCTGGCAGGATCCTGATACACTGTGAAACCCCGTACACTCCTGGCAGGATCCTGATACACTGTGAAACCCCGTACACTCCTGGCAGGTTCCTGATACACTGTGAAACCACGACACACCTGACAGGATTCTGATACACTGTGAAGCCCCGTACACACCTGGAAAGATCTTGAGAAACTGTGAACAAAGTGCACACCTGGCAGGATCCTGAGACACTGTGAGGCCCCGTACACACCTGGCAGGATCCAGATACACTGTGAAACCTCGTACACCTGGAAGGATCCTGATACACTGTGAAACCCCAACACACCTGGCAGGATCCTGATACACTGTGAAACCCTGTACACTCCTGGCAGGATCCTGATACACTGTGAAAAAATGTACACACCTGGCAGGATCCTGAGACACTGTAAAGCCCCGTACACACCTGGCAGGATCCTGATACACTGTGAAACCTCGTACACACCTGGCAGGATCCTGATACACTGTGAAACCACTTAGACACCTGGCAAGATCCTGATACACTGTGAAACCTCGTACACACCTGGCAGGATCCTGATACACTGTGAAACCCTGTCCACACCTGGCAGGATCCTGATACGCTCTGAAACCCCGTGAGCACCTGGCAGGATCCTGATACACTGTGAAACCTCGTACACACCTGGCAGGATCCTGATACACTGTCCAACCACTTAGACACCTGGCAGGATCCTGATACACTGTGAAACCCTGTACACTCCTGGCAGGATCCTGATACACTGTGAAACCTCGTACACACCTGGCAGGGTCCTGATACACTGTGAAACCCTGTACACTCCTGGCAGGATCCTGATACACTGTGAAACCCTGTACACACCTGGCAGGATCCTGAGACACTGTGAAGCCCCGTACACACCTGGCAGGATCCTGACACACTGTCAAGCCCCGTACACACCTGTCAGGATCCTGATACACTGTGAAACCCTGTACACACCTGGCAGGATCCTGATACACTGTGAAACCCTGTACACACCTGGTAGGATCCTGATACACTGTGAAGCCCCGTACACACCTGGCAGGATCCTGAGACACTGTGAAACCTCGTACACACCTGGCAGTATCCTGATACACGGTGAAACCCTGAAAACATCAGGCATGATCCTGAGACACTGTCAAACCCTGTACAAACCTGGCAGTATCCTGATACAATGTGAAACCCCATACACACTTGTCAGGATCCCGATACACCGTGAAGCCCCGTACACACCTGGCAGGATCCTGATACACCATGAAACCCCGTTCACACCTGGCAGGATCCTGATACACTGTTAAACCCCGTACACACCTGTCTGGTATTTGAAAAGCAGGATGAGAATTAAACTGAGGCATTTCTCATCTGAAAACCAGCGTAGGCCAGCATGCTCTGTGTCATGGGTAAACCAGACTTGCTTCAAGTTTGGACAAAGACAGCAGAGTTTTGAATGAGTTTAAGTTTTATGCAGGGTATAAAGTGAGAGGTCAGTCAGGAGTGCCTGGACAAACTCAAGTCTCAAGATAACAAAGGCATGGATGAGAGGATGGAAAGAGATACCAAGATTGGAAGCATTGTGAACTGTGTTGGGAATAGCCTTGAACTTCAAAAGTGCATAGACATGTTGGTGGATTGGACAGACCAAGTGGCAGATGAGGTTCAATGCAGACAAATGTGATGTGATACATTTTGGTAGGGAGAATATGGAGAGAGAGTGAAAAATAAATGTATAAACTCTAAAGGAAGTGCAGGAACAGAGGGACCTCGATGTATAGTTACATAACTCTTTAAAGGTGGCAACGTATATCGAGAGAGCAACTAATATAGCAAATAGTATCTTACGCTTTATTAATAGTGACATTGAGTACATGAGTAAGAAGCTCACTTTGAACTTGTGTAAGCCACTAGTTAGGCCTCATCTGGAGTACTGTGTCCAATTATGGGCACCATGCTTGAGGAAGGATGTGAAGGCATTGGAGAGGGTACAGTGGACATTCACAAGAAAGATTCTATAAATAAAGAATTGTAACTATGGGGATACACAAAAGAGGATTGGACTGGTTTCCTTTGGAGAAAACACTGCAAATGCCCATACTCAACTAGCAGGGTCCTGATAGATTATTAAACACCGTACATACACCGTGAAACTCTGTAGACACCTGGCAGGATGCTGATGAACTGTGAAGCTCCGTAAACACCTGGCAGGATCCTGATACACTGTGAAACCCCATACACATCTGGCAGGATCCTGACACACTGTGAAACCCTGTAGACACCTGGCAGGATCCAGATACACTGTGAAACCCCATCCACACCCGACAGGATCCTGATACAGTGTGAAGCCCCATCCACACCTGGCAGGATTCTGATACACTGTGAAACTCTGTAGACACCTGGCAGGATCCTGATACGCTGCGAAACCCCATACACACCTGGCAGGATCCTGAGACACTGTGAAACCCCGTATACACCTGGCAGGACCCTGATACACTGTGAAACCCACGTACACACCTGGCAGGATCCTGAGACACTGTCAAACCCCGTACACACCTGGCAGGATCCTGATACACTGTGAAACCCCGGACACATCTGGCAGGTTCCTGTTACACTCTGAAGCCCCGTACACTCCGGGCAGGATCCTGATACACTGTGAAGCCCCGTACACTCCTGGCAGGATCCTGATACACTGTGAAACCCCGTACACTCCTGGCAGGATCCTGATACACTGTGAGGCCCCGTACACTCCTGGCAGGATCCTAATACACTGTGAAACCCCGTACACTCCTGGCAGGATCCTAATACACTGTGAAACCCCGTACACACCTGGCAGGATCCTGATACACTGTGAAACCCTGTACGCTCCTGGCAGGTTCCTGATACACTGTGAACCCCCGACACACCTGACAGGATCCTGAGACAATGTGAAGCCCCGTACACACCTGGCAAGTTCCAGAGAAACTGTGAACCCCGTAGACACCTGGCAGGATCCTGAGACACTGTGAGGACCCGTACACACCTGGCAGGATCCTGATACACTGTGAAACCTCGTACACACCTGGCAGGATCCTGATACACTGTGAAACCCTGTACACATCTGGCAGGTTCCTGTTACACTGTGACGCCCCGTACACTCCGGGCAGGATCCTGATACACTGTGAAGCCCCGTACACTCCTGGCAGGATCCTGATACACTGTGAAACCACTTAGACACCTGGCAGGATCCTGATACACTGTGAAACCTCGTACACACCTGGCAGGATCCTGATACACTGTCAAACCACTTAGACACCTGGCAGGAATCTGATACACTGTGAAACCCTGTACACTCCTGGCAGGATCCTGATACACTGTGAAACCCTGTACACACCTGGCAGGATCCTGAGACACTGTGAAGACCCGTACACACCTGGCAGGATCCTGAGACACTGTCAAGCCCCGTACACACCTGGCAGGATCCTGATACACTGTGAAAACCTGTACACACCTGGCAGGATCCTGATACACTGTGAAACCCAGTACACACCTGGCAGGATCCTGATACACCATGAAGCCCCGTACACACCTGGCAGGATCCTGAGACACTGTGAAACCTCGTACACACCTGGCAGGATCCTGATACACGGTGAAACCCTGTACACATGAGGCATGATCCTGAGACACTGTCAAACCCTGTACAAAACTGGCAGTATCCTGATACAATGTGAAACCCCATACACACCTGGCAGGATCCTGGGACACTGTGAAACCTCGTAAACACCTGGCAGGATCCTGATACACTGTGAAACCCTGTACACATCTGGCAGGTTCCTGTTACACTGTGACGCCCCGTACATTCCGGGCAGGATCCTGATATACTGTGAAGCCCAGTACACTCCTGGCAGGATCCTGATACACTGTGAAACCACTTAGACACCTGGCAGGATCCTGATACACTGTGAAACCTCGTACACACCTGACAGGATTTTGATACACTGGGAAACCTCGTACACACCCGGCAGGATCCTGATACACTGTGAAGCCCTGTACACACGGGGCAGGATCCTGATACACTGTGAAGCCCCGTACACACCTGGCAGGATCCTGATACACTGTGAAGCCCCGTACACACCTGGCAGGTTCCTGACACACTGTGAAACCCCATACACACCTGGCAGGATCCTGATACACTGTGAAGCCCCGTACACTCCTGGCAGGATCCTGATATACTGTGAAGCCCTGTACACACCTGGCAGGATCCTGATTCACTGTGAAACCCCATACACACCTGGCAGGATCCTGATACACTGTGAAGCTCTGTACACACCTGGCAGGTTCCTGATACACTTTGAAACCCCGTACACACCTGGCAGGTTCCTGATTCACTGTGAAACCCCGTACACACCTGGCAGGATCCTGATACACTGTGAAACCCTGTACGCTCCTGGCAGGTTCCTGATACACTGTGAACCCCCGACACACCTGACAGGATCCTGAGACAATGTGAAGCCCCGTACACACCTGGCAAGTTCCAGAGAAACTGTGAACCCCGTAGACACCTGGCAGGATCCTGAGACACTGTGAGGACCCGTACACACCTGGCAGGATCCTGATACACTGTGAAACCTCGTACACACCTGGCAGGATCCTGATACACTGTGAAACCCTGTACACATCTGGCAGGTTCCTGTTACACTGTGACGCCCCGTACACTCCGGGCAGGATCCTGATACACTGTGAAGCCCCGTACACTCCTGGCAGGATCCTGATACACTGTGAAACCACTTAGACACCTGGCAGGATCCTGATACACTGTGAAACCTCGTACACACCTGGCAGGATCCTGATACACTGTCAAACCACTTAGACACCTGGCAGGATCCTGATACACTGTGAAACCCTGTACACTCCTGGCAGGATCCTGATACACTGTGAAACCCTGTACACACCTGGCAGGATCCTGAGACACTGTGAAGACCCGTACACACCTGGCAGGATCCTGAGACACTGTCAAGCCCCGTACACACCTGGCAGGATCCTGATACACTGTGAAAACCTGTACACACCTGGCAGGATCCTGATACACTGTGAAACCCTGTACACACCTGGCAGGATCCTGATACACCATGAAGCCCCGTACACACCTGGCAGGATCCTGAGACACTGTGAAACCTCGTACACACCTGGCAGGATCCTGATACACGGTGAAACCCTGTACACATGAGGCATGATCCTGAGACACTGTCAAACCCTGTACAAAACTGGCAGTATCCTGATACAATGTGAAACCCCATACACACCTGGCAGGATCCTGGGACACTGTGAAACCTCGTAAACACCTGGCAGGATCCTGATACACTGTGAAACCCTGTACACATCTGGCAGGTTCCTGTTACACTGTGACGCCCCGTACATTCCGGGCAGGATCCTGATATACTGTGAAGCCCAGTACACTCCTGGCAGGATCCTGATACACTGTGAAACCCCGTACACTCCTGGCAGGATCCTGATACACTGTGAGGCCCCGTACACTCCTGGCAGGATCCTAATACACTGTGAAACCCCGTACACTCCTGGCAGGATCCTGATACACTGTGAAACCCTGTACGCTCCTGGCAGGTTCCTGATACACTGTGAACCCCCGACACACCTGACAGGATCCTGAGACAATGTGAAGCCCCGTACACACCTGGCAAGTTCCAGAGAAACTGTGAACCCCGTAGACACCTGGCAGGATCCTGAGACACTGTGAGGACCCGTACACACCTGGCAGGATCCTGATACACTGTGAAAAAATGTACACACCTGGCAGGATCCTGAGACACTGTAAAGCCCCGTACACACCTGGCAGGATCCTGATACACTGTGAAACCTCGTACACACCTGGCAGGATCCTGATACACTGTGAAACCACTTAGACACCTGGCAGGATCCTGATACACTGTGAAACCTCGTACACACCTGGCAGGATCCTGATACACTGTCCAACCACTTAGACACCTGGCAGGATCCTGATACACTGTGAAACCCTGTACACTCCTGGCAGGATCCTGATACACTGTGAAACCTCGTACACACCTGGCAGGGTCCTGATACACTGTGAAACCCTGTACACTCCTGGCAGGATCCTGATACACTGTGAAACCCTGTACACACCTGGCAGGATCCTGAGACACTGTGAAGCCCCGTACACACCTGGCAGGATCCTGACACACTGTCAAGCCCCGTACACACCTGTCAGGATCCTGATACACTGTGAAACCCTGTACACACCTGGCAGGATCCTGATACACTGTGAAACCCTGTACACACCTGGTAGGATCCTGATACACTGTGAAGCCCCGTACACACCTGGCAGGATCCTGAGACACTGTGAAACCTCGTACACACCTGGCAGTATCCTGATACACGGTGAAACCCTGAAAACATCAGGCATGATCCTGAGACACTGTCAAACCCTGTACAAACCTGGCAGTATCCTGATACAATGTGAAACCCATACACACTGTCAGGATCCCGATACACCGTGAAGCCCCGTACACACCTGGCAGGATCCTGATACACCATGAAACCCCATTCACACCTGGCAGGATCCTGATACACTCTTAAACCCTGTACACACCTGGCAGGATCCTGAGACACTGTTTCAAGCCCCGTACACACCTGGCAGGAACATGATACATGTGAAACTCTGTACACACCTGGCAGGATCCTGATTCACTGTGAAACCCCATACACACCTGGCAGGATCCTGATACACTGTGAAGCCTCTGTACACACCTGGCAGGTTCCTGATACACTGTGAAACCCCGTACACACCTGGCAGGTTCCTGATTCACTGTGAAACCCCGTACACACCTGGCAGGATCCTGATACACTGTGAAACCCTGTACACTCCTGGCAGGTTCCTGATACACTGTGAACCCCTGACACACCTGACAGGATCCTGAGACAATGTGAACCCCGTACACACCTGGCAAGTTCCAGAGAAACTGTGAACCCCGTAGACACCTGGCAGGATCCTGAGACACTGTGAGGACCCGTACACACCTGGCAGGATCCTGATACACTGTGAAACCTCGTACACACCTGGCAGGATCCTGATACACTGTGAAACCCTGTACACATCTGGCAGGATCCTGTTACACTGTGACGCCCCGTACACTCCTGGCAGGATCCTGATACACTGTGAAACCCCGTACACTCCTGGCAGGATCCTGATACACTGTGAAACCACTTAGACACCTGGCAGGATCCTGATACACTGTGAAACCTCGTACACACCTGGCAGGATCCTGATACACTGTCAAACCACTTAGACACCTGGCAGGATGCTGATGAACTGTGAAGCTCCGTAAACACCTGGCAGGATCCTGATACACTGTGAAACCCTGTACACACCTGGCAGGATCCTGAGACACTGTGAAGCCCCGTACACACCTGGCAGGATCCTGACACACTGTCAAGCCCCGTACACACCTGTCAGGATCCTGATACACTGTGAAACCCTGTACACACCTGGCAGGATCCTGATACACTGTGAAACCCTGTACACACCTGGTAGGATCCTGATACACTGTGAAGCCCCGTACACACCTGGCAGGATCCTGAGACACTGTGAAACCTCGTACACACCTGGCAGTATCCTGATACACGGTGAAACCCTGAAAACATCAGGCATGATCCTGAGACACTGTCAAACCCTGTACAAACCTGGCAGTATCCTGATACAATGTGAAACCCCATACACACTTGTCAGGATCCCGATACACCGTGAAGCCCCGTACACACCTGGCAGGATCCTGATACACCATGAAACCCCGTTCACACCTGGCAGGATCCTGATACACTGTTAAGCCCCGTACATTCCGGGCAGGATCCTGATATACTGTGAAGCCCAGTACACTCCTGGCAGGATCCTGATACACTGTGAAACCCCGTACACTCCTGGCAGGATCCTGATACACTGTGAGGCCCCGTACACTCCTGGCAGGATCCTAATACACTGTGAAACCCCGTACACTCCTGG
Organism: Carcharodon carcharias; assembly: GCF_017639515.1. Classification (NCBI taxonomy): domain Eukaryota; kingdom Metazoa; phylum Chordata; class Chondrichthyes; order Lamniformes; family Lamnidae; genus Carcharodon; species Carcharodon carcharias. Next base: position 732,294 of record NW_024470595.1, on the reverse strand, counting down.
CAGGATCCTGATACACTGTGAAACCCTGTACGCTCCTGGCAGGTTCCTGATACACTGTGAACCCCCGACACACCTGACTGGATCCTGAGACATTTTGAAGCCCCGTACACACCTGGCAAGTTCCAGAGAAACTGTGAACCCCGTAGACACCTGGCAGGATCCTGAGACACTGTGAAGCCCCCGTACACACCTGGCAGGATCTGATACACTGTGAAACCCGATACACACCTGGCAGGATTCTGATACACTGTGAAACCCCGTACACACCTGGCAGGATCCTGATACACTGTGAAACCCCGTACACACCTGGCAGGATCCTGATACACTGTGAAACCCGTACACACCTGGCAGGTTCCTGATACACTGTGAAACCTCCGTACACACCTGGCAGGATCCTGATACACTGTGAAACCCCAGTACACACCTGGCAGGATCCTGATACACTGTGAACCCCTGTACACACCTGGCAGGATCCTGATACACTGTGAAACCCGTACACACCTGGCAGGATCCTGATACACTGTGAAACCCATACACACCTGGCAGGATCCTGATACACTGTGAAAGCCCCGTACACACCTGGCAGGATCCTGATACACTGTGAACCCCATACACACCTGGCAGGATACCGATACACTGTGAAGCCCTGTACACACCTGGCAGGATCCTGAGACACTGTGAAACCTCGTACACACCTGGCAGGACCCTGATACACTGTGAAACCCACGTACACACCTGGCAGGATCCTGAGACACTGTCAAACCCCGTACACACCTGGCAGGATCCTGATACACTGTGAAACCCCGGACACATCTGGCAGGTTCCTGTTACACTCTGAAGCCCCGTACACTCCGGGCAGGATCCTGATACACTGTGAAGCCCCGTACACTCCTGGCAGGATCCTGATACACTGTGAAACCCCGTACACTCCTGGCAGGATCCTGATACACTGTGAGGCCCCGTACACTCCTGGCAGGATCCTAATACACTGTGAAACCCCGTACACTCCTGGCAGGATCCTAATACACTGTGAAACCCCGTACACACCTGGCAGGATCCTGATACACTGTGAAACCCTGTACGCTCCTGGCAGGTTCCTGATACACTGTGAACCCCCGACACACCTGACAGGATCCTGAGACAATGTGAAGCCCCGTACACACCTGGCAAGTTCCAGAGAAACTGTGAACCCCGTAGACACCTGGCAGGATCCTGAGACACTGTGAGGACCCGTACACACCTGGCAGGATCCTGATACACTGTGAAACCTCGTACACACCTGGCAGGATCCTGATACACTGTGAAACCCTGTACACATCTGGCAGGTTCCTGTTACACTGTGACGCCCCGTACACTCCGGGCAGGATCCTGATACACTGTGAAGCCCCGTACACTCCTGGCAGGATCCTGATACACTGTGAAACCACTTAGACACCTGGCAGGATCCTGATACACTGTGAAACCTCGTACACACCTGGCAGGATCCTGATACACTGTCAAACCACTTAGACACCTGGCAGGAATCTGATACACTGTGAAACCCTGTACACTCCTGGCAGGATCCTGATACACTGTGAAACCCTGTACACACCTGGCAGGATCCTGAGACACTGTGAAGACCCGTACACACCTGGCAGGATCCTGAGACACTGTCAAGCCCCGTACACACCTGGCAGGATCCTGATACACTGTGAAAACCTGTACACACCTGGCAGGATCCTGATACACTGTGAAACCCTGTACACACCTGGCAGGATCCTGATACACCATGAAGCCCCGTACACACCTGGCAGGATCCTGAGACACTGTGAAACCTCGTACACACCTGGCAGGATCCTGATACACGGTGAAACCCTGTACACATGAGGCATGATCCTGAGACACTGTCAAACCCTGTACAAAACTGGCAGTATCCTGATACAATGTGAAACCCCATACACACCTGGCAGGATCCTGGGACACTGTGAAACCTCGTAAACACCTGGCAGGATCCTGATACACTGTGAAACCCTGTACACATCTGGCAGGTTCCTGTTACACTGTGACGCCCCGTACATTCCGGGCAGGATCCTGATATACTGTGAAACCACTTAGACACCTGGCAGGATCCTGATACACTGTGAAACCTCGTACACACCTGACAGGATTTTGATACACTGGGAAACCTCGTACACACCCGGCAGGATCCTGATACACTGTGAAGCCCTGTACACACGGGGCAGGATCCTGATACACTGTGAAGCCCCGTACACACCTGGCAGGATCCTGATACACTGTGAAGCCCCGTACACACCTGGCAGGTTCCTGACACACTGTGAAACCCCATACACACCTGGCAGGATCCTGATACACTGTGAAGCCCCGTACACTCCTGGCAGGATCCTGATATACTGTGAAGCCCTGTACACACCTGGCAGGATCCTGATTCACTGTGAAACCCCATACACACCTGGCAGGATCCTGATACACTGTGAAGCTCTGTACACACCTGGCAGGTTCCTGATACACTTTGAAACCCCGTACACACCTGGCAGGTTCCTGATTCACTGTGAAACCCCGTACACACCTGGCAGGATCCTGATACACTGTGAAACCCTGTACGCTCCTGGCAGGTTCCTGATACACTGTGAACCCCCGACACACCTGACAGGATCCTGAGACAATGTGAAGCCCCGTACACACCTGGCAAGTTCCAGAGAAACTGTGAACCCCGTAGACACCTGGCAGGATCCTGAGACACTGTGAGGACCCGTACACACCTGGCAGGATCCTGATACACTGTGAAACCTCGTACACACCTGGCAGGATCCTGATACACTGTGAAACCCTGTACACATCTGGCAGGTTCCTGTTACACTGTGACGCCCCGTACACTCCGGGCAGGATCCTGATACACTGTGAAGCCCCGTACACTCCTGGCAGGATCCTGATACACTGTGAAACCACTTAGACACCTGGCAGGATCCTGATACACTGTGAAACCTCGTACACACCTGGCAGGATCCTGATACACTGTCAAACCACTTAGACACCTGGCAGGATCCTGATACACTGTGAAACCCTGTACACTCCTGGCAGGATCCTGATACACTGTGAAACCCTGTACACACCTGGCAGGATCCTGAGACACTGTGAAGACCCGTACACACCTGGCAGGATCCTGAGACACTGTCAAGCCCCGTACACACCTGGCAGGATCCTGATACACTGTGAAAACCTGTACACACCTGGCAGGATCCTGATACACTGTGAAACCCTGTACACACCTGGCAGGATCCTGATACACCATGAAGCCCCGTACACACCTGGCAGGATCCTGAGACACTGTGAAACCTCGTACACACCTGGCAGGATCCTGATACACGGTGAAACCCTGTACACATGAGGCATGATCCTGAGACACTGTCAAACCCTGTACAAAACTGGCAGTATCCTGATACAATGTGAAACCCCATACACACCTGGCAGGATCCTGGGACACTGTGAAACCTCGTAAACACCTGGCAGGATCCTGATACACTGTGAAACCCTGTACACATCTGGCAGGTTCCTGTTACACTGTGACGCCCCGTACATTCCGGGCAGGATCCTGATATACTGTGAAGCCCAGTACACTCCTGGCAGGATCCTGATACACTGTGAAACCCCGTACACTCCTGGCAGGATCCTGATACACTGTGAGGCCCCGTACACTCCTGGCAGGATCCTAATACACTGTGAAACCCCGTACACTCCTGGCAGGATCCTGATACACTGTGAAACCCTGTACGCTCCTGGCAGGTTCCTGATACACTGTGAACCCCCGACACACCTGACAGGATCCTGAGACAATGTGAAGCCCCGTACACACCTGGCAAGTTCCAGAGAAACTGTGAACCCCGTAGACACCTGGCAGGATCCTGAGACACTGTGAGGACCCGTACACACCTGGCAGGATCCTGATACACTGTGAAAAAATGTACACACCTGGCAGGATCCTGAGACACTGTAAAGCCCCGTACACACCTGGCAGGATCCTGATACACTGTGAAACCTCGTACACACCTGGCAGGATCCTGATACACTGTGAAACCACTTAGACACCTGGCAGGATCCTGATACACTGTGAAACCTCGTACACACCTGGCAGGATCCTGATACACTGTCCAACCACTTAGACACCTGGCAGGATCCTGATACACTGTGAAACCCTGTACACTCCTGGCAGGATCCTGATACACTGTGAAACCTCGTACACACCTGGCAGGGTCCTGATACACTGTGAAACCCTGTACACTCCTGGCAGGATCCTGATACACTGTGAAACCCTGTACACACCTGGCAGGATCCTGATACACTGTGAAACCTCGTACACACCTGACAGGATTTTGATACACTGTGAAACCTCGTACACACCCGGCAGGATCCTGATACACTGTGAAGCCCTGTACACACGGGGCAGGATCCTGATACACTGTGAAGCCCCGTACACACCTGGCAGGATCCTGATACACTGTGAAGCCCCGTACACACCTGGCAGGTTCCTGACACACTGTGAAACCCCATACACACCTGGCAGGATCCTGATACACTGTGAAGCCCCGTACACTCCTGGCAGGATCCTGATATACTGTGAAGCCCTGTACACACCTGGCAGGATCCTGATTCACTGTGAAACCCCATACACACCTGGCAGGATCCTGATACACTGTGAAGCTCTGTACACACCTGGCAGGTTCCTGATACACTTTGAAACCCCGTACACACCTGGCAGGTTCCTGATTCACTGTGAAACCCCGTACACACCTGGCAGGATCCTGATACACTGTGAAACCCTGTACGCTCCTGGCAGGTTCCTGATACACTGTGAACCCCCGACACACCTGACAGGATCCTGAGACAATGTGAAGCCCCGTACACACCTGGCAAGTTCCAGAGAAACTGTGAACCCCGTAGACACCTGGCAGGATCCTGAGACACTGTGAGGACCCGTACACACCTGGCAGGATCCTGATACACTGTGAAACCTCGTACACACCTGGCAGGATCCTGATACACTGTGAAACCCTGTACACATCTGGCAGGTTCCTGTTACACTGTGACGCCCCGTACACTCCGGGCAGGATCCTGATACACTGTGAAGCCCCGTACACTCCTGGCAGGATCCTGATACACTGTGAAACCACTTAGACACCTGGCAGGATCCTGATACACTGTGAAACCTCGTACACACCTGGCAGGATCCTGATACACTGTCAAACCACTTAGACACCTGGCAGGATCCTGATACACTGTGAAACCTTGTACACTCCTGGCAGGATCCTGATACACTGTGAAACCCTGTACACACCTGGCAGGATCCTGAGACACTGTGAAGACCCGTACACACCTGGCAGGATCCTGAGACACTGTCAAGCCCCGTACACACCTGGCAGGATCCTGATACACTGTGAAAACCTGTACACACCTGGCAGGATCCTGATACACTGTGAAACCCTGTACACACCTGGCAGGATCCTGATACACCATGAAGCCCCGTACACACCTGGCAGGATCCTGAGACACTGTGAAACCTCGTACACACCTGGCAGGATCCTGATACACGGTGAAACCCTGTACACATGAGGCATGATCCTGAGACACTGTCAAACCCTGTACAAAACTGGCAGTATCCTGATACAATGTGAAACCCCATACACACCTGGCAGGATCCTGGGACACTGTGAAACCTCGTAAACACCTGGCAGGATCCTGATACACTGTGAAACCCTGTACACATCTGGCAGGTTCCTGTTACACTGTGACGCCCCGTACATTCCGGGCAGGATCCTGATATACTGTGAAGCCCAGTACACTCCTGGCAGGATCCTGATACACTGTGAAACCCCGTACACTCCTGGCAGGATCCTGATACACTGTGAGGCCCCGTACACTCCTGGCAGGATCCTAATACACTGTGAAACCCCGTACACTCCTGGCAGGATCCTGATACACTGTGAAACCCTGTACGCTCCTGGCAGGTTCCTGATACACTGTGAACCCCCGACACACCTGACAGGATCCTGAGACAATGTGAAGCCCCGTACACACCTGGCAAGTTCCAGAGAAACTGTGAACCCCGTAGACACCTGGCAGGATCCTGAGACACTGTGAGGACCCGTACACACCTGGCAGGATCCTGATACACTGTGAAACCTCGTACACACCTGGCAGGATCCTGATACACTGTGAAACCCTGTACACATCTGGCAGGTTCCTGTTACACTGTGACGCCCCGTACACTCCGGGCAGGATCCTGATACACTGTGAAGCCCCGTACACTCCTGGCAGGATCCTGATACACTGTGAAGCCCCGTACACTCCTGGCAGGATCCTGATACACTGTGAAACCACTTAGACACCTGGCAGGATCCTGATACACTGTGAAACCTCGTACACACCTGGCAGGATCATGATACACTGTCAAACCACTTAGACACCTGGCAGGATCCTGATACACTGTGAAACCCTGTACACTCCTGGCAGGATCCTGATACACTGTGAAACCCTGTACACACCTGGCAGGATCCTGAGACACTGTGAAGACCCGTACACACCTGGCAGGATCCTGAGACACTGTCAAGCCCCGTACACACCTGGCAGGATCCTGATACACTGTGAAAACCTGTACACACCTGGCAGGATCCTGATACACTGTGAAACCCTGTACACACCTGGCAGGATCCTGATACACCATGAAGCCCCATACACACCTGGCAGGATCCTGAGACACTGTGAAACCTCGTACACACCTGGAAGGATCCTGATACACGGTGAAACCCTGTACACATGAGGCATGATCCTGAGACACTGTCAAACCCTGTACAAAACTGGCAGTATCCTGATACAATGTGAAACCCCATACACACCTGGCAGGATCCTGGGACACTGTGAAACCTCGTAAACACCTGGCAGGATCCTGATACACTGTGAAACCCTGTACACATCTGGCAGGTTCCTGTTACACTGTGACGCCCCGTACATTCCGGGCAGGATCCTGATATACTGTGAAGCCCAGTACACTCCTGGCAGGATCCTGATACACTGTGAAACCACTTAGACACCTGGCAGGATCCTGATACACTGTGAAACCTCGTACACACCTGACAGGATTTTGATACACTGTGAAACCTCGTACACACCCGGCAGGATCCTGATACACTGTGAAGCCCTGTACACACGGGGCAGGATCCTGATACACTGTGAAGCCCCGTACACACCTGGCAGGATCCTGATACACTGTGAAGCCCCGTACACACCTGGCAGGTTCCTGACACACTGTGAAACCCCATACACACCTGGCAGGATCCTGATACACTGTGAAGCCCCGTACACTCCTGGCAGGATCCTGATATACTGTGAAGCCCTGTACACACCTGGCAGGATCCTGATTCACTGTGAAACCCCTTACACACCTGGCAGGATCCTGATACACTGTGAAGCTCTGTACACACCTGGCAGGTTCCTGATACACTTTGAAACCCCGTACACACCTGGCAGGTTCCTGATTCACTGTGAAACCCCGTACACACCTGGCAGGATCCTGATACACTGTGAAACCCTGTACGCTCCTGGCAGGTTCCTGATACACTGTGAACCCCCGACACACCTGACAGGATCCTGAGACAATGTGAAGCCCCGTACACACCTGGCAAGTTCCAGAGAAACTGTGAACCCCGTAGACACCTGGCAGGATCCTGAGACACTGTGAGGACCCGTACACACCTGGCAGGATCCTGATACACTGTGAAACCTCGTACACACCTGGCAGGATCCTGATACACTGTGAAACCCTGTACACATCTGGCAGGTTCCTGTTACACTGTGACGCCCCGTACACTCCGGGCAGGATCCTGATACACTGTGAAGCCCCGTACACTCCTGGCAGGATCCTGATACACTGTGAAACCACTTAGACACCTGGCAGGATCCTGATACACTGTGAAACCTCGTACACACCTGGCAGGATCCTGATACACTGTCAAACCACTTAGACACCTGGCAGGATCCTGATACACTGTGAAACCCTGTACACTCCTGGCAGGATCCTGATACACTGTGAAACCCTGTACACACCTGGCAGGATCCTGAGACACTGTGAAGACCCGTACACACCTGGCAGGATCCTGAGACACTGTCAAGCCCCGTACACACCTGGCAGGATCCTGATACACTGTGAAAACCTGTACACACCTGGCAGGATCCTGATACACTGTGAAACCCTGTACACACCTGGCAGGATCCTGATACACCATGAAGCCCCGTACACACCTGGCAGGATCCTGAGACACTGTGAAACCTCGTACACACCTGGCAGGATCCTGATACACGGTGAAACCCTGTACACATGAGGCATGATCCTGAGACACTGTCAAACCCTGTACAAAACTGGCAGTATCCTGATACAATGTGAAACCCCATACACACCTGGCAGGATCCTGGGACACTGTGAAACCTCGTAAACACCTGGCAGGATCCTGATACACTGTGAAACCCTGTACACATCTGGCAGGTTCCTGTTACACTGTGACGCCCCGTACATTCCGGGCAGGATCCTGATATACTGTGAAGCCCAGTACACTCCTGGCAGGATCCTGATACACTGTGAAACCCCGTACACTCCTGGCAGGATCCTGATACACTGTGAGGCCCCGTACACTCCTGGCAGGATCCTAATACACTGTGAAACCCCGTACACTCCTGGCAGGATCCTGATACACTGTGAAACCCTGTACGCTCCTGGCAGGTTCCTGATACACTGTGAACCCCCGACACACCTGACAGGATCCTGAGACAATGTGAAGCCCCGTACACACCTGGCAAGTTCCAGAGAAACTGTGAACCCCGTAGACACCTGGCAGGATCCTGAGACACTGTGAGGACCCGTACACACCTGGCAGGATCCTGATACACTGTGAAACCTCGTACACACCTGGCAGGATCCTGATACACTGTGAAACCCTGTACACATCTGGCAGGTTCCTGTTACACTGTGACGCCCCGTACACTCCGGGCAGGATCCTGATACACTGTGAAGCCCCGTACACTCCTGGCAGGATCCTGATACACTGTGAAACCACTTAGACACCTGGCAGGATCCTGATACACTGTGAAACCTCGTACACACCTGGCAGGATCATGATACACTGTCAAACCACTTAGACACCTGGCAGGATCCTGATACACTGTGAAACCCTGTACACTCCTGGCAGGATCCTGATACACTGTGAAACCCTGTACACACCTGGCAGGATCCTGAGACACTGTGAAGACCCGTACACACCTGGCAGGATCCTGAGACACTGTCAAGCCCCGTACACACCTGGCAGGATCCTGATACACTGTGAAACCCTGTACACACCTGGCAGGATCCTGATACACTGTGAAACCCTGTACACACCTGGCAGGATCCTGATACACCATGAAGCCCCATACACACCTGGCAGGATCCTGAGACACTGTGAAACCTCGTACACACCTGGAAGGATCCTGATACACGGTGAAACCCTGTACACATGAGGCATGATCCTGAGACACTGTCAAACCCTGTACAAAACTGGCAGTATCCTGATACAATGTGAAACCCCATACACACCTGGCAGGATCCTGGGACACTGTGAAACCTCGTAAACACCTGGCAGGATCCTGATACACTGTGAAACCCTGTACACATCTGGCAGGTTCCTGTTACACTGTGACGCCCCGTACATTCCGGGCAGGATCCTGATATACTGTGAAGCCCAGTACACTCCTGGCAGGATCCTGATACACTGTGAAACCACTTAGACACCTGGCAGGATCCTGATACACTGTGAAGCCCCGTACACACCTGACAGGATTTTGATACACTGTGAAACCTCGTACACACCCGGCAGGATCCTGATACACTGTGAAGCCCTGTACACACGGGGCAGGATCCTGATACACTGTGAAGCCCCGTACACACCTGGCAGGATCCTGATACACTGTGAAGCCCCGTACACACCTGGCAGGTTCCTGACACACTGTGAAACCCCATACACACCTGGCAGGATCCTGATACACTGTGAAGCCCCGTACACTCCTGGCAGGATCCTGATATACTGTGAAGCCCTGTACACACCTGGCAGGATCCTGATTCACTGTGAAACCCCATACACACCTGGCAGGATCCTGATACACTGTGAAGCTCTGTACACACCTGGCAGGTTCCTGATACACTTTGAAACCCCGTACACACCTGGCAGGTTCCTGATTCACTGTGAAACCCCGTACACACCTGGCAGGATCCTTATACACTGTGAAACCCCATACACACCTGGCAGGATCCTGATACACTGTGAAGCCCTGTACACACCTGGCAGGTTCCTGATACACTGTGAAACTCCGTACACACCTGGTAGGATGCTGATACACTGTGAACCCCATACACACCTGGCAGGATACTGATACACTGTGAAGCCCTGTACACATCTGGCAGGTTCCTGTTACACTGTGAAGCCCCGTACACTCCGGGCAGGATCCTGATACACTGTGAAGCCCCGTACACTCCTGGCAGGATCCTGATACACTGTGAAACCCCGTACACTCCTGGCAGGATCCTGATACACTGTGAGGACCCGTACACTCCTGGCAGGATCCTAATACACTGTGAAACCCCGTACACAACTGGCAGGATCCTGATACACTGTGAAACCCCGTACACTGCTGGCAGGTTCCTGATACACTGTGAACCCCCGACACACCTGACAGGATCCTGAGACACTGTGAAGCCCCGTACACACCTGGCAAGATCCAGAGAAACTGTGAACCCCGTAAACACCTGGCAGGATCCTGAGACACTGTGAGTCCCCGTACACTCCTAGCAGGATCCTGATACACTGTGAAACCTCGTACACACCTGGCAGGATCCTGATACACTGTGAAACCTTGTACACATCTGGGAGGTTCCTGTTACACTGTGAAGCCCCGTACACTCCGGGCAGGATCCTGATACACTGTGAAGCCCCATAAACTCCTGGCAGCATCCTGATACACTGTGAAACCCCATACACTCCTGGCAGGATCCTGATACACTGTGAGGCCCCGTACACTCCTGGCAGGATCCTGATACACTGTGAAACCCCGTACACTCCTGGCAGGATCCTAATACACTGTGAAACCCCGTACACTCCTGGCAGGTTCCTGATACATTGTGAAACCACGACACACCTGACAGGATTCTGATACACTGTGAAGCCCCGTACACACCTGGAAAGATCTTGAGAAACTGTGAACAAAGTGCACACCTGGCAGGATCCTGAGACACTGTGAGGCCCCGTACACACCTGGCAGGATCCAGATACACTGTGAAACCTCGTACACCTGGAAGGATCCTGATACACTGTGAAACCCCAACACACCTGGCAGGATCCTGATACACTGTGAAACCCTGTACACTCCTGGCAGGATCCTGATACACTGTGAAACCTCGTACACACCTGGCAGGATCCTGATACACTGTGAAACCACTTAGACACCTGGCAGGATCCTGATACACTGTGAAACCTCGTACACACCTGGCAGGATCCTGATACACTGTCCAACCACTTAGACACCTGGCAGGATCCTGATACACTGTGAAACCCTGTACACTCCTGGCAGGATCCTGATACACTGTGAAACCTCGTACACACCTGGCAGGGTCCTGATACACTGTGAAACCCTGTACACTCCTGGCAGGATCCTGATACACTGTGAAACCCTGTACACACCTGGCAGGATCCTGAGACACTGTGAAGCCCCGTACACACCTGGCAGGATCCTGACACACTGTCAAGCCCCGTACACACCTGTCAGGATCCTGATACACTGTGAAACCCTGTACACACCTGGCAGGATCCTGATACACTGTGAAACCCTGTACACACCTGGTAGGATCCTGATACACTGTGAAGCCCCGTACACACCTGGCAGGATCCTGAGATACTGTGAAACCTCGTACACACCTGGCAGTATCCTGATACACGGTGAAACCCTGAAAACATCAGGCATGATCCTGAGACACTGTCAAACCCTGTACAAACCTGGCAGTATCCTGATACAATGTGAAACCCCATACACACTTGTCAGGATCCCGATACACCGTGAAGCCCCGTACACACCTGGCAGGATCCTGATACACCATGAAACCCCGTTCACACCTGGCAGGATCCTGATACACTGTTAAGCCCTGTAAACACCTGGCAGGATCCTGATGCACTGTGAAACCTCGTACACACCCGGCAGGATCCTGATACACTGTGAAGCCCTGTACACACGGGGGAGGATCCTGATACACTGTGAAGCCCCGTACACACCTGGCAGGTTCCTGATACACTGTGAAGCCCCGTACACACCTGGCAGGTTCCTGACACACTGTGAAACCCCATACACACCTGGCAGGATCCTGATACACTGTGAAGCCCCGTACACTCCTGGCAGGATCCTGATATACTGTGAAGCCCTGTACACACCTGGCAGGATCCTGATGCACTGTGAAACCCCATACACACCTGGCAGGATCCTGATACACTGTGAAGCTCTGTACACACCTGGCAGGTTCCTGATGCACTGTGAAACCCCGTACACACCTGGCAGGTTCCTGATTCACTGTGAAACCCCGTACACACCTGGCAGGATCCTTATTCACTGTTAAACCCCATACACACCTGGCAGGATCCTGATACACTGTGAAGCCCTGTACACACCTGGCAGGTTCCTGATACACTGTGAAACTCCGTACACACCTGGTAGGATGCTGATACACTGTGAATCCCTGTACCCACCTGGCAGGTTCCTGATACACTGTGAAACCCCGTACACACCTGGCAGGTTCCTGATACACTGTGAAACCCCGTACACACCTGGCAGGATCCTGATACACTGTGAAGCCCCGTACACACCTGGCAGGATCCTGATACAGTGTGAAAACCCGTACACACCTGGCAGGATCCTGATACACTGTGAAACCCCATACACACCTGGCAGGATTCTGATACACTGTGAAGCCCCGTACACACCTGGCAGGTTCCTGATACAATGTTAAACCCCGTACACACCTGGCAAAAACCTGATACACTGTGAAGCCCCGTACACAACTGGCAGGATCCTGCGACACTGTGAAACGCCGTACACACCTGGCAGGTTCCTGATTCACTGTGAAACCCCGTACACACCTGGCAGGATCCTGATACACTGTGAAAACCCATACACACCTGGCAGGATCCTGATACACTGTGAAGCCCTGTACACACCTGGCAGGTTCCTGATACACTGTGAAACTCCGTACACACCTGGCAGGATGCTGAGACACTGTAAAGCCCCGTACACACCTGTCAGGATCCTGATACACTGTGAAACCTCGTACACACCTGGCAGGATCCTGATACACTGTGAAAACACTTAGACACCTGGCAGGATCCTGATACACTGTGAAACCTCGTACACACCTGGCAGGATCCTGATACACTGTCAATCCATTTAGCCACCTGGCAGGATCCTGATACACTGTGAAACCCTGTACACTCCTGGCAGGATCCTGATACACTGTGAAACCTCGTACACACCTGGCAGGATCCTGATACACTGTGAAACCCTGTACACTCCTGGCAGGATCCTGATACACTGTGAAACCCTGTACACACCTGGCAGGATCCTGAGACACTGTGAAGACCCGTACACACCTGGCAGGATCCTGAGACACTGTCAAGCCCCGTACACACCTGGCAGGATCCAGATACACTGTGAAACCCTGTACACACCTGGCAGGATCCTGATGCACTGTGAAACCCTGTACTCACCTGGCAGGATCCTGATACACTGTGAAGCCCCGTACACACCTGGCAGGATCCTGAGACACGGTGAAACCTCGTACACACCTGGCAGGATCCTGATACACGGTGAAACCCAGTACACATCAGGCATGATCCTGAGACACTGTCAAACCCTGTACAAACCTGGCAGTATCCTGATACAATGTGAAACCCCATACACACTTGTGAGGGTCCCGCTACACCGTGAAGCCCCGTACACACCTGGCAGGATCCTGATACACCATGAAACCCCGTTCACACCTGGCAGGATCCTGATACACTGTGAAGCCCTCTACACACCTGGCAGAAACCTGATAAACTGTGACGCCCCGTACACACCTGGCAGGATCCTGATACATTGTGAAACCCTGTACACACTGGCAGGATCCTGATACACGGTGAATCCCCGTACACACGGGGCAGGATCCTGATACACTGTGAAGCCCTGTATACAAGGGGCAGGATCCTGATACACTGTGAAGCCCTGTACACACCTGGCAGGATCCTGATACACTGTGAAGCCCTGTACACACCCGGCAGGTTCCTGATACACTGTGAAACCCCGTAGACACCTGGCAGGATCCTGATACACTGTGAAGCCCCGTACACTCCTGGCAGGGTCCTGTTATACTATGAAGCCCTGTACACACCTGGCAGGATCCTGATACACTGTGAAACCCCATACACACCTGGCAGGATCCTGATACACTGTGAAGCCCTGTACACACCTGGCAGGTTCCTGATACACTGTGAAACTCCGTACACACCTGGCAGGATGCTGATACAATGTGAAACCCCATACACACCTGGCAGGATACTTATAAACTGTGAAGCCCTGCACACATCTGGGGTTCCGGATGCACGGTGAAATCCCGTACACACCTGGCCAGTTCCGGATACACTGAGAAGCCCCGTACTCACCTGGCAGGATCCTGATACACTGTGAAACCCCGTACACACCTGGCAGGATCCTGATACACAGTGAAACCTTGTATACACCTGGCAGGTTCCTGATACACTGTGAAACCCCATACACACCTGGCAGGATTCTGATACACTGTGAAGCCCCGCACACACCTGGCAAGTTCCTGATACACTGTTAAACCCCGTACACACCTGGCAGGATCCTGATACACTGTGCAGCCCCGTACACAACTGGCAGGATCCTGAGACACTGTGAAACACCGTAAACACCTGGCAGGTTCCTGATACACTGTGAAGCCCTGTACACACCTGGCAGGTTCCTGATACACTGTGAAACTCCGTACACACCTGGTAGGATGCTGATACACTGTGAAACCCCATACACACCTGGCAGGATACTGATACACTGTGAATCCCTGTACCCACCTGGCAGGTTCCTGATACACTGTGAAACCCCGTACACACCTGGCAGGTTCCTGATACACTGTGAAACCCCGTACACACCTGGCAGGATCCTGATACACTGTGAAGCCCCGTACACACCTGGCAGGATCCTGATACAGTGTGAAAACCCGTACACACCTGGCAGGATCCTGATACACTGTGAAACCCCATACACACCTGGCAGGATTCTGATACACTGTGAAGCCCCGTACACACCTGGCAGGTTCCTGATACAATGTTAAACCCCGTACACACCTGGCAAAAACCTGATACACTGTGAAGCCCCGTACACAACTGGCAGGATCCTGCGACACTGTGAAACGCCGTACACACCTGGCAGGTTCCTGATTCACTGTGAAACCCCGTACACACCTGGCAGGATCCTGATACACTGTGAAAACCCATACACACCTGGCAGGATCCTGATACACTGTGAAGCCCTGTACACACCTGGCAGGTTCCTGATACACTGTGAAACTCCGTACACACCTGGCAGGATGCTGAGACACTGTAAAGCCCCGTACACACCTGTCAGGATCCTGATACACTGTGAAACCTCGTACACACCTGGCAGGATCCTGATACACTGTGAAAACACTTAGACACCTGGCAGGATCCTGATACACTGTGAAACCTCGTACACACCTGGCAGGATCCTGATACACTGTCAATCCATTTAGCCACCTGGCAGGATCCTGATACACTGTGAAACCCTGTACACTCCTGGCAGGATCCTGATACACTGTGAAACCTCGTACACACCTGGCAGGATCCTGATACACTGTGAAACCCTGTACACTCCTGGCAGGATCCTGATACACTGTGAAACCCTGTACACACCTGGCAGGATCCTGAGACACTGTGAAGACCCGTACACACCTGGCAGGATCCTGAGACACTGTCAAGCCCCGTACACACCTGGCAGGATCCAGATACACTGTGAAACCCTGTACACACCTGGCAGGATCCTGATGCACTGTGAAACCCTGTACTCACCTGGCAGGATCCTGATACACTGTGAAGCCCCGTACACACCTGGCAGGATCCTGAGACACGGTGAAACCTCGTACACACCTGGCAGGATCCTGATACACGGTGAAACCCAGTACACATCAGGCATGATCCTGAGACACTGTCAAACCCTGTACAAACCTGGCAGTATCCTGATACAATGTGAAACCCCATACACACTTGTGAGGGTCCCGCTACACCGTGAAGCCCCGTACACACCTGGCAGGATCCTGATACACCATGAAACCCCGTTCACACCTGGCAGGATCCTGATACACTGTGAAGCCCTCTACACACCTGGCAGAAACCTGATAAACTGTGACGCCCCGTACACACCTGGCAGGATCCTGATACATTGTGAAACCCTGTACACACTGGCAGGATCCTGATACACGGTGAATCCCCGTACACACGGGGCAGGATCCTGATACACTGTGAAGCCCTGTATACAAGGGGCAGGATCCTGATACACTGTGAAGCCCTGTACACACCTGGCAGGATCCTGATACACTGTGAAGCCCTGTACACACCCGGCAGGTTCCTGATACACTGTGAAACCCCGTAGACACCTGGCAGGATCCTGATACACTGTGAAGCCCCGTACACTCCTGGCAGGGTCCTGATATACTATGAAGCCCTGTACACACCTGGCAGGATCCTGATACACTGTGAAACCCCATACACACCTGGCAGGATCCTGATACACTGTGAAGCCCTGTACACACCTGGCAGGTTCCTGATACACTGTGAAACTCCGTACACACCTGGCAGGATGCTGATACAATGTGAAACCCCATACACACCTGGCAGGATACTTATAAACTGTGAAGCCCTGCACACATCTGGGGTTCCGGATGCACGGTGAAATCCCGTACACACCTGGCCAGTTCCGGATACACTGAGAAGCCCCGTACTCACCTGGCAGGATCCTGATACACTGTGAAACCCCGTACACACCTGGCAGGATCCTGATACACAGTGAAACCTTGTATACACCTGGCAGGTTCCTGATACACTGTGAAACCCCATACACACCTGGCAGGATTCTGCTACACTGTGAAGCCCCGCACACACCTGGCAAGTTCCTGATACACTGTTAAACCCCGTACACACCTGGCAGGATCCTGATACACTGTGCAGCCCCGTACACAACTGGCAGGATCCTGAGACACTGTGAAACACCGTAAACACCTGGCAGGTTCCTGATACACTGTGAAGCCCTGTACACACCTGGCAGGTTCCTGATACACTGTGAAACTCCGTACACACCTGGTAGGATGCTGATACACTGTGAAACCCCATACACACCTGGCAGGATACTGATACACTGTGAATCCCTGTACCCACCTGGCAGGTTCCTGATACGCTGTGAAACCCCGTACACACCTGGCAGGTTCCTGATACACTGTGAAACCCCGTACACACCTGGCAGGATCCTGATACACTGTGAAGCCCCGTACACACCTGGCAGGATCCTGATACAGTGTGAAAACCCGTACACACCTGGCAGGATCCTGATACACTGTGAAACCCCATACACACCTGGCAGGATTCTGATACACTGTGAAGCCCCGTACACACCTGGCAGGTTCCTGATACAATGTTAAACCCCGTACACACCTGGCAAAAACCTGATACACTGTGAAGCCCCGTACACAACTGGCAGGATCCTGCGACACTGTGAAACGCCGTACACACCTGGCAGGTTCCTGATTCACTGTGAAACCCCGTACACACCTGGCAGGATCCTGATACACTGTGAAAACCCATACACACCTGGCAGGATCCTGATACACTGTGAAGCCCTGTACACACCTGGCAGGTTCCTGATACACTGTGAAACTCCGTACACACCTGGCAGGATGCTGAGACACTGTAAAGCCCCGTACACACCTGTCAGGATCCTGATACACTGTGAAACCTCGTACACACCTGGCAGGATCCTGATACACTGTGAAAACACTTAGACACCTGGCAGGATCCTGATACACTGTGAAACCTCGTACACACCTGGCAGGATCCTGATACACTGTCAATCCATTTAGCCACCTGGCAGGATCCTGATACACTGTGAAACCCTGTACACTCCTGGCAGGATCCTGATACACTGTGAAACCTCGTACACACCTGGCAGGATCCTGATACACTGTGAAACCCTGTACACTCCTGGCAGGATCCTGATACACTGTGAAACCCTGTACACACCTGGCAGGATCCTGAGACACTGTGAAGACCCGTACACACCTGGCAGGATCCTGAGACACTGTCAAGCCCCGTACACACCTGGCAGGATCCAGATACACTGTGAAACCCTGTACACACCTGGCAGGATCCTGATGCACTGTGAAACCCTGTACTCACCTGGCAGGATCCTGATACACTGTGAAGCCCCGTACACACCTGGCAGGATCCTGAGACACGGTGAAACCTCGTACACACCTGGCAGGATCCTGATACACGGTGAAACCCAGTACACATCAGGCATGATCCTGAGACACTGTCAAACCCTGTACAAACCTGGCAGTATCCTGATACAATGTGAAACCCCATACACACTTGTGAGGGTCCCGCTACACCGTGAAGCCCCGTACACACCTGGCAGGATCCTGATACACCATGAAACCCCGTTCACACCTGGCAGGATCCTGATACACTGTGAAGCCCTCTACACACCTGGCAGAAACCTGATAAACTGTGACGCCCCGTACACACCTGGCAGGATCCTGATACATTGTGAAACCCTGTACACACTGGCAGGATCCTGATACACGGTGAATCCCCGTACACACGGGACAGGATCCTGATACACTGTGAAGCCCTGTATACAAGGGGCAGGATCCTGATACACTGTGAAGCCCTGTACACACCTGGCAGGATCCTGATACACTGTGAAGCCCTGTACACACCCGGCAGGTTCCTGATACACTGTGAAACCCCGTAGACACCTGGCAGGATCCTGATACACTGTGAAGCCCCGTACACTCCTGGCAGGGTCCTGATATACTATGAAGCCCTGTACACACCTGGCAGGATCCTGATACACTGTGAAACCCCATACACACCTGGCAGGATCCTGATACACTGTGAAGCCCTGTACACACCTGGCAGGTTCCTGATACACTGTGAAACTCCGTACACACCTGGCAGGATGCTGATACAATGTGAAACCCCAGACACACCTGGCAGGATACTTATAAACTGTGAAGCCCTGCACACATCTGGGGTTCCGGATGCACGGTGAAATCCCGTACACACCTGGCCAGTTCCGGATACACTGAGAAGCCCCGTACTCACCTGGCAGGATCCTGATACACTGTGAAACCCCGTACACACCTGGCAGGATCCTGATACACAGTGAAACCTTGTATACACCTGGCAGGTTCCTGATACACTGTGAAACCCCATACACACCTGGCAGGATTCTGCTACACTGTGAAGCCCCGCACACACCTGGCAAGTTCCTGATACACTGTTAAACCCCGTACACACCTGGCAGGATCCTGATACACTGTGCAGCCCCGTACACAACTGGCTGGATCCTGAGACACTGTGAAACACCGTAAACACCTGGCAGGTTCCTGATTCACTGTGAAACCCCGTACACACCTGGCAGGATCCTGATACACTGTGAAACACCATACACACCTGGCAGGATCCTGATACACTGTGAAGCCCGGTATACACCTGGCAGGTTCCTGATACACTGTGAAACTCCGTACCCACCTGGCAGGATGCTGATACACTGTGAAACCCCGTACACACCTGGCAGGATCCTGATACACTGTGAAGCCCTGTACACACCTGGCAGGTTCCTGATACACTGTGAAACCCCGTACACACCTGGCAGGTTCCTGATACACTGTGAAACCCCATACACACCTGGCAGGATCCTGATACACTGTGAAGCCCCGTACACACCTGGCAGGATCCTGATACACTGTGAAACCCCGTACACACCTGGCAGGATCCTGATACACTGTGAAGCCCTGTACACACCTGGCAGGTTCCTGATACACTGTGAAACCCCGTACACACCTGGAAGGTTCCTGATACACTGTGAAACCCCGTACACACCTGGCAGGATCCTGATACACTGTGAAACCCTATACACTCCTGGCAGAATCCTGATACACTGTGAGACCCTGTAAACACCTGGCAGGATCCTGAGACACTGTAAAGCCCCGTACACACCTGTCAGGATCCTGATACACTGTGAAACCTCGTACACACCTGGCAGGATCCTGATACACTGTGAAAACACTTAGACACCTGGCAGGATCCTGATACACTGTGAAACCTCGTACACACCTGGCAGGATCCTGATACACTGTCAAACCATTTAGCCACCTGGCAGGATCCTGATACACTGTGAAACCCTGTACACTCCTGGCAGGATCCTGATACACTGTGAAACCTCGTACACACCTGGCAGGATCCTGATACACTGTGAAACCCTGTACACTCCTGGCAGGATCCTGATACACTGTGAAACCCTGTACACACCTGGCAGGATCCTGAGACACTGTGAAGACCCGTACACACCTGGCAGGATCCTGAGACACTGTCAAGCCCCGTACACACCTGGCAGGATCCAGATACACTGTGAAATCCTGTACACACCTGGCAGGATCCTGATGCACTGTGAAACCCTGTACACACCTGGCAGGATCCTGATACACTGTGAAGCCCCGTACACACCTGGCAGGATCCTGAGACACGGTGAAACCTCGTACACACCTGGCAGGATCCTGATACACGGTGAAACCCAGTACACATCAGGCATGATCGTGAGACACTGTCAAACCCTGTACAAACCTGGCAGTATCCTGATACAATGTGAAATCCCATACACACTTGTGAGGATCCCGATACACCGTGAAGCCCCGTACACACCTGGCAGGATCCTGATACACCATGAAATCCCGTTCACACCTGGCAGAATCCTGATACACTGTGAAGCCCTGTACACACCTGGCAGAAACCTGATACAATGTGAAGCCCCGTACACACCTGGCAGGATGCTGATACATTGTGAAACCCTGTACACACTGGCAGGATCCTGATACACGGTGAATCCCCGTACACAAGGGGCAGGATCCTGATACACTGTGAAGCCCTGTATACAAGGGGCAGGATCCTGATACACTGTGAAGCCCTGTACACACCTGGCAGGTTCCTGATACACTGTGAAACCCCGTAGACACCTGGCAGGATCCTGATACACTGTGAAACCCCCTACACTCCTGGCAGGATCCTGATATACTGTGAAGCCCTGTACACACCTGGCAGGATCCTGATACACTGTGAAACCCCATACACACCTGGCAGGATCCTGATACACTGTGAAGCCCTGTACACACCTGGCAGGTTCCTGATACACTGTGAAACTCCGTACACACCTGGCAGGATGCTGATACAATGTGAAACCCCATACACACCTGGCAGGATACTTATACACTGTGAAGCCCTGCACACATCTGGCAGGTTCCGGATGCACGGTGAAATCCCGTACACACCTGGCCAGTTCCGGATACGCTGTGAAACCCTATACACTCCTGGCAGAATCCTGATACACTGTGAAACCCTGTACACACCTGGCAGGATCCTGAGACACTGTAAAGCCCCGTACACACCTGGCAGGATCCTGATACACTGTGAAACCTCGTACACACCTGGCAGGATCCTGATACACTGTGAAAACACTTAGACACCTGGCAGGATCCTGATACACTGTGAAACCTCGTACACACCTGGCAGGATCCTGATACACTGTCAAACCATTTAACCACCTGGCAGGATCCTGATACACTGTGAAACCCTGTACACTCCTGGCAGGATCCTGATACACTGTGAAACCTCGTACACATCTGGCAGGATCCTGATACACTGTGAAACCCTGTATCTCCTGGCAGGATCCTGATACACTGTGAAAACCTGTACACAGCTGGCAGGATCCTGAGACACTGTGAAGGCCCGTACACACCTGGCAGGATCCTGAGACACTGTCAAGCCCCGTACACACCTGGCAGGATCCAGATACACTGTGAAACCCTGTACACACCTGGCAGGATCCTGATGCACTGTGAAACCCTGTACACACCTGGCAGGATCCTGATACACTGTGAAGCCCCGTACACACCTGGCAGGATCCTGAGACACGGTGAAACCTCGTACACACCTGGCAGGATCCTGATACACGGTGAAACCCAGTACACATCAGGCATGATCGTGAGACACTGTCAAAGCCTGTACAAACCTGGCAGTATCCTGATACAATGTGAAACCCCATACACACTTGTGAGGATCCCGATACACCGTGAAGCCCCGTACACACCTGGCAGGATCCTGATACACCATGAAACCCCGTTCACACCTGGCAGGATCCTGATACACTGTGAAGCCCTGTACACACCTGGCAGAAACCTGATACACTGTGAAGCCCCGTACACACCTGGCAGAATCCTGATACATTGTGAAACCCTGTACACACTGGCAGGATCCTGATACACGGTGAATCCCCGTACACAAGGGGCAGGATCCTGATTCACTGTGAAGCCCTGTATACAAGGGGCAGGATCCTGATACACTGTGAAGCCCTGTACACACCTGGCAGGATCCTGATACACTGTGAAGCCCCGTACACACCTGGCAGGTTCCTGATACACTGTGAAACCCCGTAGACACCTGGCAGGATCCTGATACACTGTGAAGCCCCGTACACTCCTGGCAGGATCCTGATATACTGTGAAGCCCTGTACACACCTGGCAGGATCCTGATACACTGTGAAACCCCATACACACCTGGCAGGATCCTGATACACTGTGAAGCCCTGTACACAGCTGGCAGGTTCCTGATACACTGTGAAACTCCGTACACACCTGGCAGGATGCTGATACAATGTGAAAACCCATACACAACTGGCAGGATACTTATACACTGTGAAGCCCTGCACACATCTGGCAGGTTCCGGATGCACGGTGAAATCCCGTACACACCTGGCCAGTTCCGGATACACTGTGAAACCCCGTACACACCTGGCAGGATCCTGATACACTGAGAAGCCCCGTACTCACCTGGCAGGATCCTGATACACTGTGAATCCCCGTACACACCTGGCAGGATCCTGATACACTGTGAACCCTTGTATATACCTGGCAGGTTCCTGATACACTGTGAAACCCCATACACACCTGGCAGGATTCTGCGACACTGTGAAGACCCGCACACACCTGGCAGGTTCCTGATACACTGTTAAACCCCGTACACACCTGGCAGGATCCTGATACACTGTGCAGCCCCGTACACAACTGGCAGGATCCTGAGACACTGTGAAACACCGTACACACCTGGCAGGTTCCTGATTCACTGTGAAACCCCGTACACACCTGGCAGGATCCTGATACACTGTGAAACACCATACACACCTGGCAGGATCCTGATACACTGTGAAACCCGGTATACACCTGGCAGGTTCCTGATACACTGTGAACCTCCGTACACACCTGGCAGGATGCTGATACACTGTGAAACCCCATACACACCTGGCAGGATCCTGATACACTGTGAAGCCCTGTACACACCTGGCAGGTTCCTGATACACTTTGAAACCCCGTACACACCTGGCAGGTTCCTGATACACTGTGAAACCCCGTACACACCTGGCAGGATCCTGATACACTGTGAAGCCCCGTATACACCTGGCAGGATCCTGATACACTGTGAAACCCCGTACACACCTGGCAGGATCCTGATACACTGTGAAACCTCGTATACACCTGGCTGGTTCCTGATACAATGTGAAACCCCGTACACACCTGGCAGGATTCTGATACACTGTGAAGCCCCGTACACACCTGGCAGGTTCCTGATACACTGTTAAACCCCGTACACACCTGGCAGGAACCTGAGACACTGTGAAGCCCCGTACACAACTGGCAGGATCCTGAGACACTGTGAAACCCCATACACTCCTGGCAGGATCTTGATACACTGTGAGGCCACGTACACTCCTGGCAGTATCCTGATACACTGTGAAACCCCGTACACTCCTGGCAGGATCCTGATACACTGTGAAACCCCGAGCACTCCTGGCAGGTTCCTGATACACTGTGAAACCATTAAACACCTGACAGGATCCTGAGACACTGTGAAGCCCCGTACACACCTGGCAAGATCTTGACAAACTGTGAACCCTGTACACACCTGGCAGGATCCTGAGACACTGTGTAGCCCCGTACACACCTGACAGGATCCTGATACAATGTGAAACCTCGTACACACCTGGCAGGATCCTGATACACGGTGAAACCCCGACACACCTGGCAGGATCCTGATACACTGTGAAACCCTGTACACTCCTGGCAGGATCCTGATACACTGTGAAACCCTGTACACACCTGGCAGGATCCTGAGGCACTGTAAAGCCCCGTACACACCTGGCAGGAACCTGATACACTGTGAAACCTCGTACTCACCTGGCAGGATCCTGATACACTGTGAAACCACTTAGACACCTGGCAGGATCCTGATACACTGTGAAACCTCGTACACACCTGGCAGGATCCTGATACACTGTGAAACCACTTAGACACCTGGCAGGATCCTGATACACTGTGAAACCCTGTACACTCCTGGCAGGATCATGATACACGGTGAAACCTCATAAACACCTGGCAGGATCCTGATGCACTGTGAAACCCTGTACACTCCTGGCAGGATCCTGATACACTGTGAAACCCTTTACACACCTGGCAGGATCCTGAGACACTGTGAAGCCCCGTACACACCTGGCAGGATCCTGATACAATGTGAAACCCTGTACACACCTGGCAGTATCCTGATACAAAGTGAAACCCCATACAGACTTGTCAGGATCCCGATACACCGTGAAGCCCCGTACACACCTGGCAGGATCCTGATACACCATGAAACCCCGTTCACACCTGGCAGGATCCTGATACACTGTGAAGCCCTGTACACACCTGGCAGAAACCTGATACACTGTGAAGCCCCGTACACACCTGGCAGGATCCTGATACATTGTGAAACCCTGTACACACCGGCAGGATCCTGATACACGGTGAATCCCCGTACACACCTGGCAGGATCCTGATACATTGTGAAACCCTGTACACACCGGCAGGATCCTGATACACTGTGAATCCCCGTACACACCTGGCAGGATCCTGATACACTGTGAAGCCCCGTTCACACAGGCAGGTTCCTGATACACGGTGAAACCCCGTACACACCTGGCAGGCTACTGATACACTGTGAAACCCTGTACACACCTGGTAGGATCGTGATACACTGTGAAACCCCGTACACACCTGGCAGGATCCTGATGCACTGTGAAGTCCCGTACACACCTGGCAGGATCCTGATACACTGTGAAGCCCTGGACACACGGGGCAGGATCCTGATACACTGTGAAGCCCCGTACACACCTGGCAGGATCGTGATACACTGTGAAGCCCCGTACACACCTGGCAGGTTCCTGATACAATGTGAAAGCCCATACACACCTGGCAGGATCCTGATGCACTGTGAAGCCCTGTACACTCCTGGCAGGATCCTGATACACTGTGAATCCCTGTACACACCTGGCAGGATCCTGAGACACTGTGAAGCCCCGTACACACCTGGCAGGATCCTGAGACACTGTGAAGCCCCGTACACACGGGGCAGGATCCTGATACCCTGTGAAGCCCCGTACACACCTGGCAGGATCCTGATACACTGTGAAGCCCCGTACACACCTGGCAGGTTCCTGATACACTGTGAAGCCCTGTATACACCTGGCAGGTTCCTGATACACTGTGAAACTCCGTACACACCTGGCAGGATGCTGATACACTGTGAAACCCCATACACACCTGGCAGGATCCTGATACACTGTGAAGCCCCATACACACCTGGCAGGATCCTGATACACTGTGAAACCTCGTATACACCTGGCTGGTTCCTGATACACTGTGAAACCCCGTACACACCTGGCAGGTTCCTGATACACTGTGAAATCTTTACACACCTGGCAGGATCCTGATACACTGTGAAGCATCGTACACACCTGGCAGGATCCAGATACACTGTGAAGCCCCGTACACACCTGGCAGGATCCTGATACACTGTGAAACCTCGTATACACCTGGCTGGTTCCTGATACACTGTGAAACCCCATACACACCTGGCAGGATTCTGATACACTGTGAAGCCCCGTACACACCTGGCAGGTTCCTGATACACTGTTAAACCCGGTACACACCTGGCAGGAACCTGAGACACTGTGAAGCCCCGTACACAACTGGCAGGATCCTGAGACACTGTGAAACCCCGTACACACCTGGCAGGATCCTGATGCACTGTGTACCCCGTACACACCTGGCAGGATCCTGATACACTGTGAAACCCCATACACAACTGGCAGGATCCTTATACACTGTGAAGCCACGTACAAACCTGGCAGGTTCCTGATACACTATGAAACCCCGTACACACCTGGCAGGTTCCTGATACACTGTGAAGCCCCGTAAGTACCTGGCAGGATCCTGATACACTGTGAAACCCCGTACACACCTGGCAGGATCCTGATACACTGTGAAACCCCATATACTCCTGGCAGGATCCTGATACACTGTGAAACCCCGTACACACCTGGCAGGATCCTGATACACTGTGAAGCCCCGTACACACCTGGCAGGATCCTGATACACTGTGAAGCCCTGTATACACCTGGCAGGTTCCTGATACACTGTGAATCTCCGTACACACCTGGCAGGATGCTGATACACTGTGAAAACCCATACACACCTGGCAGGATCCTGATACACTCTGAAGCCCCGTACACACCTGGCAGGATCCTGATACACTGTGAAACCTCGTATACACCTGGCTGGTTCCTGATACACTGTGAAACCCCGTACACACCTGGCAGGTTCCTGATACACTGTGAAACCCCGTAAACACCTGGCAGGATCCTGATACACTGTGAAGCCCCGTACACACCTGGCAGGATCCTGATACACTGTGAAACCCCGTACACACCTGGCAGGATCCTGATACACTGTGAAACCTCGTATACACCTGGCTGGTTCCTGATACACTGTGAAACCCCGTACACACCTGGCAGGTTCCTGATACAATGTGAAACCCCATACACAACTGGCAGGATCCTGATACACTGTGAAGTCCCGTACACACCTGGCAGGTTCCTGATACACTATGAAACCCCGTACACACCTGGCAGGTTCCTGATACACTGTGAAGCCCCGTACGTACCTGGCAGGATCCTGATACACTGTGAAACCCCGTACACACCTGGCAGTATCCTGATACACTGTGAAACCCCATTCACTCCTGGCAGGATCCTGATACACTGTGAAACCCCGTACACACCTGGCAGGTTCCTGATACACTGTGAAACCATTACACACCTGACAGGATCCTGAGACACTGTGAAGCCCCGTACACACCTGGCAAGATCTTGAGAAACTGTGAACCCTGTACACACCTGGCAGGATCCTGAGACACTGTGTAGCCCCGTACACACCTGACAGGATCCTGATACAATGTGAAACCTCGTACACACCTGGCAGGATCCTGATACACGGTGAAACCCCGACACACCTGGCAGGATCCTGATACACTGTGAAACCCTGTACACTCCTGGCAGGATCCTGATACACTGTGAAACCCTGTACACACCTGGCAGGATCCTGAGGCACTGTAAAGCCCCGTACACACCTGGCAGGATCCTGATACACTGTGAAACCTCGTACTCACCTGGCAGGATCCTGATACACTGTGAAACCACTTAGACACCTGGCAGGATCCTGATACACTGTGAAACCTCGTACACACCTGGCAGGATCCTGATACACTGTGAAACCACTTAGACACCTGGCAGGATCCTGATACACTGTGAAACCCTGTACACTCCTGGCAGGATCATGATACACGGTGAAACCTCATAAACACCTGGCAGGATCCTGATGCACTGTGAAACCCTGTACACTCCTGGCAGGATCCTGAACACTGTGAAACCCTTTACACACCTGGCAGGATCCTGAGACACTGTGAAGCCCCGTACACACCTGGCAGGATCCTGATACAATGTGAAACCCTGTACACACCTGGCAGTATCCTGATACAATGTGAAACCCCATACACACTTGTCAGGATCCCGATACACCGTGAAGCCCCGTACACACCTGGCAGGATCCTGATACACCATGAAACCCCGTTCACACCTGGCAGGATCCTGATACACTGTGAAGCCCTGTACACACCTGGCAGGAACCTGATACACTGTGAAGCCCCGTACACACCTGGCAGGATCCTGATACATTGTGAAACCCTGTACACACCGGCAGGATCCTGATACACGGTGAATCCCCGTACACACCTGGCAGGATCCTGATACATTGTGAAACCCTGTACACACCGGCAGGATCCTGATACACTGTGAATCCCCGTACACACCTGGCAGGATCCTGATGCACTGTGAAGCCCCGTTCACACCGGCAGGTTCCTGATACACGGTGAAACCCCGTACACACCTGGCAGGCTACTGATACACTGTGAAACCCTGTACACACCTGGCAGGATCCTGATACACTGTGAAGTCCCGTACACACCTGGCAGGATCCTGATACACTGTGAAGCCCTGGACACACGGGGCAGGATCCTGATACACTGTGAAGCCCCGTACACACCTGGCAGGATCGTGATACACTGTGAAGCCCCGTACACACCTGGCAGGTTCCTGATACAATGTGAAAGCCCATACACACCTGGCAGGATCCTGATGCACTGTGAAGCCCTGTACACTCCTGGCAGGAACCTGATACACTGTGAATCCCTGTACACACCTGGCAGGATCCTGAGACACTGTGAAGCCCCGTACACACCTGGCAGGATCCTGAGACACTGTGAAGCCCCGTACACACGGGGCAGGATCCTGATACACTGTGAAGCAACGTACACACCTGGCAGGATCCTGATACACTGTGAAGCCCCGTACACACCTGGCAGGTTCCTGATACACTGTGAAGCCCTGTATACACCTGGCAGGTTCCTGATACACTGTGAAACTCCGTACACACCTGGCAGGATGCTGATACACTGTGAAACCCCATACACACCTGGCAGGATCCTGATACACTGTGAAACCCCATACACACCTGGCAGGATCCTGATACACTGTGAAACCTCGTATACACCTGGATGGTTCCTGATACACTGTGAAACCCCGTACACACCTGGCAGGTTCCTGATACACTGTGAAATCTTTACACACCTGGCAGGATCCTGATACACTGTGAAGCATCGTACACACCTGGCAGGATCCTGATACACTGTGAAGCCCCGTACACACCTGGCAGGATCCTGATACACTGTGAAACCTCGTATACACCTGGCTGGTTCCTGATACACTGTGAAACCCCATACACACCTGGCAGGATTCTGATACACTGTGAAGCCCCGTACACACCTGGCAGGTTCCTGATACACTGTTAAACCCGGTACACACCTGGCAGGAACCTGAGACGCTGTGAAGCCCCGTACACAACTGGCAGGATCCTGAGACACTGTGAAACCCCGTACACACCTGGCAGGATCCTGATTACTGTGAACCCCGTACACACCTGGCAGGATCCTGATACACTGTGAAACCCCATACACAACTGGCAGGATCCTTATACACTGTGAAGCCACGTACAAACCTGGCAGGTTCCTGATACACTATGAAACCCCGTACACACCTGGCAGGTTCCTGATACACTGTGAAGCCCCGTAAGTACCTGGCAGGATCCTGATACACTGTGAAACCCCGTACACACCTGGCAGGATCCTGATACACTGTGAAACCCCATATACTCCTGGCAGGATCCTGATACACTGTGAAACCCCGTACACACCTGGCAGGATCCTGATACACTGTGAAGCCCCGTACACACCTGGCAGGATCCTGATACACTGTGAAGCCCTGTATACACCTGGCAGGTTCCTGATACACTGTGAATCTCCGTACACACCTGGCAGGATGCTGATACACTGTGAAAACCCATACACACCTGGCAGGATCCTGATACACTCTGAAGCCCCGTACACACCTGGCAGGATCCTGATACACTGTGAAACCTCGTATACACCTGGCTGGTTCCTGATACACTGTGAAACCCCGTACACACCTGGCAGGTTCCTGATACACTGTGAAACCCCGTACACACCTGGCAGGATCCTGATACACTGTGAAGCCCCGTACACACCTGGCAGGATCCTGATACACTGTGAAACCTCGTACACACCTGGCAGGATCCTGATACACTGTGAAACCTCGTATACACCTGGCTGGTTCCTGATACACTGTGAAACCCCATACACACCTGGCAGGATTCTGATACACTGTGAAGCCCCGTACACACCTGACAGGATCCTGAGACACTGTGAAACCCCGTACACAGCTGGCAGGATCCTGATGCACTGTGAAACCCCGTACACACCTGGCAGGTTCCTGATACAATGTGAAACCCCATACACAACTGGCAGGATCCTGATACACTGTGATGCCCCGTACACACCTGGCAGGTTCCTGATACACTATGAAACCCCGTACACACCTGGCAGTTTCCTGATACACTGTGAAGCCCCGTACGTACCTGGCAGGATCCTGATACACTGTGAAACCCCGTACACACCTGGCAGTATCCTGATACACTGTGAAACCCCATACACTCCTGGCAGGATCCTGATACACTGTGAAACCCCGTACACACCTGGCAGGATCCTGATACACTGTGAATCCCCGTACACACCTGGCAGGATCCTGATACACTGTGAAACCCTGTACACACCTGGCAGGATCCTGATACACTGTGAAACGTCGTATACACCTGGCTGGTTCCTGATACACTGTGAAACCCCGTACACACCTGGCAGGTTCCTGATACACTGTGAAATCTTTACACACCTGGCAGGATCCTGATACACTGTGAAGCATCGTACACACCTGGCAGGATCCTGATACACTGTGAAACCCCGTACACACCTGGCAGGATCCTGATACACTGTGAAACCTCGTATACACCTGGCTGGTTCCTGAGGCACTGTAAAGCCCCGTACACACCTGGCAGGATCCTGATACACTGTGAAACCTCGTACTCACCTGGCAGGATCCTGATACACTGTGAAACCACTTAGACACCTGGCAGGATCCTGATACACTGTGAAACCTCGTACACACCTGGCAGGATCCTGATACACTGTGAAACCACTTAGACACCTGGCAGGATCCTGATACACTGTGAAACCCTGTACACTCCTGGCAGGATCATGATACACGGTGAAACCTCATAAACACCTGGCAGGATCCTGATGCACTGTGAAACCCTGTACACTCCTGGCAGGATCCTGAACACTGTGAAACCCTTTACACACCTGGCAGGATCCTGAGACACTGTGAAGCCCCGTACACACCTGGCAGGATCCTGATACAATGTGAAACCCTGTACACACCTGGCAGTATCCTGATACAATGTGAAACCCCATACAGACTTGTCAGGATCCCGATACACCGTGAAGCCCCGTACACACCTGGCAGGATCCTGATACACCATGAAACCCCGTTCACACCTGGCAGGATCCTGATACACTGTGAAGCCCTGTACACACCTGGCAGAAACCTGATACACTGTGAAGCCCCGTACACACCTGGCAGGATCCTGATACATTGTGAAACCCTGTACACACCGGCAGGATCCTGATACACGGTGAATCCCCGTACACACCTGGCAGGATCCTGATACATTGTGAAACCCTGTACACACCGGCAGGATCCTGATACACTGTGAATCCCCGTACACACCTGGCAGGATCCTGATACACTGTGAAGCCCCGTTCACACAGGCAGGTTCCTGATACACGGTGAAACCCCGTACACACCTGGCAGGCTACTGATACACTGTGAAACCCTGTACACACCTG
Source organism: Carcharodon carcharias (assembly GCF_017639515.1). Taxonomy (NCBI): domain Eukaryota; kingdom Metazoa; phylum Chordata; class Chondrichthyes; order Lamniformes; family Lamnidae; genus Carcharodon; species Carcharodon carcharias. The sequence goes on along the minus strand of NW_024470595.1, from coordinate 700,101 downwards.
GCAGGATCCTGATGCACTGTGAAGTCCCGTACACACCTGGCAGGATCCTGATACACTGTGAAGCCCTGGACACACGGGGCAGGATCCTGATACACTGTGAAGCCCCGTACACACCTGGCAGGATCGTGATACACTGTGAAGCCCCGTACACACCTGGCAGGTTCCTGATACAATGTGAAAGCCCATACACACCTGGCAGGATCCTGATGCACTGTGAAGCCCTGTACACTCCTGGCAGGAACCTGATACACTGTGAATCCCTGTACACACCTGGCAGGATCCTGAGACACTGTGAAGCCCCGTACACACCTGGCAGGATCCTGAGACACTGTGAAGCCCCGTACACACGGGGCAGGATCCTGATACACTGTGAAGCAACGTACACACCTGGCAGGATCCTGATACACTGTGAAGCCCCGTACACACCTGGCAGGTTCCTGATACACTGTGAAGCCCTGTATACACCTGGCAGGTTCCTGATACACTGTGAAACTCCGTACACACCTGGCAGGATGCTGATACACTGTGAAACCCCATACACACCTGGCAGGATCCTGATACACTGTGAAACCCCATACACACCTGGCAGGATCCTGATACACTGTGAAACCTCGTATACACCTGGATGGTTCCTGATACACTGTGAAACCCCGTACACACCTGGCAGGTTCCTGATACACTGTGAAATCTTTACACACCTGGCAGGATCCTGATACACTGTGAAGCATCGTACACACCTGGCAGGATCCTGATACACTGTGAAGCCCCGTACACACCTGGCAGGATCCTGATACACTGTGAAACCTCGTATACACCTGGCTGGTTCCTGATACACTGTGAAACCCCATACACACCTGGCAGGATTCTGATACACTGTGAAGCCCCGTACACACCTGGCAGGTTCCTGATACACTGTTAAACCCGGTACACACCTGGCAGGAACCTGAGACGCTGTGAAGCCCCGTACACAACTGGCAGGATCCTGAGACACTGTGAAACCCCGTACACACCTGGCAGGATCCTGATTACTGTGAACCCCGTACACACCTGGCAGGATCCTGATACACTGTGAAACCCCATACACAACTGGCAGGATCCTTATACACTGTGAAGCCACGTACAAACCTGGCAGGTTCCTGATACACTATGAAACCCCGTACACACCTGGCAGGTTCCTGATACACTGTGAAGCCCCGTAAGTACCTGGCAGGATCCTGATACACTGTGAAACCCCGTACACACCTGGCAGGATCCTGATACACTGTGAAACCCCATATACTCCTGGCAGGATCCTGATACACTGTGAAACCCCGTACACACCTGGCAGGATCCTGATACACTGTGAAGCCCCGTACACACCTGGCAGGATCCTGATACACTGTGAAGCCCTGTATACACCTGGCAGGTTCCTGATACACTGTGAATCTCCGTACACACCTGGCAGGATGCTGATACACTGTGAAAACCCATACACACCTGGCAGGATCCTGATACACTCTGAAGCCCCGTACACACCTGGCAGGATCCTGATACACTGTGAAACCTCGTATACACCTGGCTGGTTCCTGATACACTGTGAAACCCCGTACACACCTGGCAGGTTCCTGATACACTGTGAAACCCCGTACACACCTGGCAGGATCCTGATACACTGTGAAGCCCCGTACACACCTGGCAGGATCCTGATACACTGTGAAACCTCGTACACACCTGGCAGGATCCTGATACACTGTGAAACCTCGTATACACCTGGCTGGTTCCTGATACACTGTGAAACCCCATACACACCTGGCAGGATTCTGATACACTGTGAAGCCCCGTACACACCTGACAGGATCCTGAGACACTGTGAAACCCCGTACACAGCTGGCAGGATCCTGATGCACTGTGAAACCCCGTACACACCTGGCAGGTTCCTGATACAATGTGAAACCCCATACACAACTGGCAGGATCCTGATACACTGTGATGCCCCGTACACACCTGGCAGGTTCCTGATACACTATGAAACCCCGTACAAACCTGGCAGTTTCCTGATACACTGTGAAGCCCCGTACGTACCTGGCAGGATCCTGATACACTGTGAAACCCCGTACACACCTGGCAGTATCCTGATACACTGTGAAACCCCATACACTCCTGGCAGGATCCTGATACACTGTGAAAACCCGTACACACCTGGCAGGATCCTGATACACTGTGAATCCCCGTACACACCTGGCAGGATCCTGATACACTGTGAAACCCTGTACACACCTGGCAGGATCCTGATACACTGTGAAACGTCGTATACACCTGGCTGGTTCCTGATACACTGTGAAACCCCGTACACACCTGGCAGGTTCCTGATACACTGTGAAATCTTTACACACCTGGCAGGATCCTGATACACTGTGAAGCATCGTACACACCTGGCAGGATCCTGATACACTGTGAAACCCCGTACACACCTGGCAGGATCCTGATACACTGTGAAACCTCGTATACACCTGGCTGGTTCCTGAGGCACTGTAAAGCCCCGTACACACCTGGCAGGATCCTGATACACTGTGAAACCTCGTACTCACCTGGCAGGATCCTGATACACTGTGAAACCACTTAGACACCTGGCAGGATCCTGATACACTGTGAAACCTCGTACACACCTGGCAGGATCCTGATACACTGTGAAACCACTTAGACACCTGGCAGGATCCTGATACACTGTGAAACCCTGTACACTCCTGGCAGGATCATGATACACGGTGAAACCTCATAAACACCTGGCAGGATCCTGATGCACTGTGAAACCCTGTACACTCCTGGCAGGATCCTGAACACTGTGAAACCCTTTACACACCTGGCAGGATCCTGAGACACTGTGAAGCCCCGTACACACCTGGCAGGATCCTGATACAATGTGAAACCCTGTACACACCTGGCAGTATCCTGATACAATGTGAAACCCCATACAGACTTGTCAGGATCCCGATACACCGTGAAGCCCCGTACACACCTGGCAGGATCCTGATACACCATGAAACCCCGTTCACACCTGGCAGGATCCTGATACACTGTGAAGCCCTGTACACACCTGGCAGAAACCTGATACACTGTGAAGCCCCGTACACACCTGGCAGGATCCTGATACATTGTGAAACCCTGTACACACCGGCAGGATCCTGATACACGGTGAATCCCCGTACACACCTGGCAGGATCCTGATACATTGTGAAACCCTGTACACACCGGCAGGATCCTGATACACTGTGAATCCCCGTACACACCTGGCAGGATCCTGATACACTGTGAAGCCCCGTTCACACAGGCAGGTTCCTGATACACGGTGAAACCCCGTACACACCTGGCAGGCTACTGATACACTGTGAAACCCTGTACACACCTGGCAGGATCCTGATGCACTGTGAAGTCCCGTACACACCTGGCAGGATCCTGATACACTGTGAAGCCCTGGACACACGGGGCAGGATCCTGATACACTGTGAAGCCCCGTACACACCTGGCAGGATCGTGATACACTGTGAAGCCCCGTACACACCTGGCAGGTTCCTGATACAATGTGAAAGCCCATACACACCTGGCAGGATCCTGATGCACTGTGAAGCCCTGTACACTCCTGGCAGGAACCTGATACACTGTGAATCCCTGTACACACCTGGCAGGATCCTGAGACACTGTGAAGCCCCGTACACACCTGGCAGGATCCTGAGACACTGTGAAGCCCCGTACACACGGGGCAGGATCCTGATACACTGTGAAGCAACGTACACACCTGGCAGGATCCTGATACACTGTGAAGCCCCGTACACACCTGGCAGGTTCCTGATACACTGTGAAGCCCTGTATACACCTGGCAGGTTCCTGATACACTGTGAAACTCCGTACACACCTGGCAGGATGCTGATACACTGTGAAACCCCATACACACCTGGCAGGATCCTGATACACTGTGAAACCCCATACACACCTGGCAGGATCCTGATACACTGTGAAACCTCGTATACACCTGGATGGTTCCTGATACACTGTGAAACCCCGTACACACCTGGCAGGTTCCTGATACACTGTGAAATCTTTACACACCTGGCAGGATCCTGATACACTGTGAAGCATCGTACACACCTGGCAGGATCCTGATACACTGTGAAGCCCCGTACACACCTGGCAGGATCCTGATACACTGTGAAACCTCGTATACACCTGGCTGGTTCCTGATACACTGTGAAACCCCATACACACCTGGCAGGATTCTGATACACTGTGAAGCCCCGTACACACCTGGCAGGTTCCTGATACACTGTTAAACCCGGTACACACCTGGCAGGAACCTGAGACGCTGTGAAGCCCCGTACACAACTGGCAGGATCCTGAGACACTGTGAAACCCCGTACACACCTGGCAGGATCCTGATTACTGTGAACCCCGTACACACCTGGCAGGATCCTGATACACTGTGAAACCCCATACACAACTGGCAGGATCCTTATACACTGTGAAGCCACGTACAAACCTGGCAGGTTCCTGATACACTATGAAACCCCGTACACACCTGGCAGGTTCCTGATACACTGTGAAGCCCCGTAAGTACCTGGCAGGATCCTGATACACTGTGAAACCCCGTACACACCTGGCAGGATCCTGATACACTGTGAAACCCCATATACTCCTGGCAGGATCCTGATACACTGTGAAACCCCGTACACACCTGGCAGGATCCTGATACACTGTGAAGCCCCGTACACACCTGGCAGGATCCTGATACACTGTGAAGCCCTGTATACACCTGGCAGGTTCCTGATACACTGTGAATCTCCGTACACACCTGGCAGGATGCTGATACACTGTGAAAACCCATACACACCTGGCAGGATCCTGATACACTCTGAAGCCCCGTACACACCTGGCAGGATCCTGATACACTGTGAAACCTCGTATACACCTGGCTGGTTCCTGATACACTGTGAAACCCCGTACACACCTGGCAGGTTCCTGATACACTGTGAAACCCCGTACACACCTGGCAGGATCCTGATACACTGTGAAGCCCCGTACACACCTGGCAGGATCCTGATACACTGTGAAACCTCGTACACACCTGGCAGGATCCTGATACACTGTGAAACCTCGTATACACCTGGCTGGTTCCTGATACACTGTGAAACCCCATACACACCTGGCAGGATTCTGATACACTGTGAAGCCCCGTACACACCTGACAGGATCCTGAGACACTGTGAAACCCCGTACACAGCTGGCAGGATCCTGATGCACTGTGAAACCCCGTACACACCTGGCAGGTTCCTGATACAATGTGAAACCCCATACACAACTGGCAGGATCCTGATACACTGTGATGCCCCGTACACACCTGGCAGGTTCCTGATACACTATGAAACCCCGTACACACCTGGCAGTTTCCTGATACACTGTGAAGCCCCGTACGTACCTGGCAGGATCCTGATACACTGTGAAACCCCGTACACACCTGGCAGTATCCTGATACACTGTGAAACCCCATACACTCCTGGCAGGATCCTGATACACTGTGAAACCCCGTACACACCTGGCAGGATCCTGATACACTGTGAATCCCCGTACACACCTGGCAGGATCCTGATACACTGTGAAACCCTGTACACACCTGGCAGGATCCTGATACACTGTGAAACGTCGTATACACCTGGCTGGTTCCTGATACACTGTGAAACCCCGTACACACCTGGCAGGTTCCTGATACACTGTGAAATCTTTACACACCTGGCAGGATCCTGATACACTGTGAAGCATCGTACACACCTGGCAGGATCCTGATACACTGTGAAACCCCGTACACACCTGGCAGGATCCTGATACACTGTGAAACCTCGTATACACCTGGCTGGTTCCTGAGGCACTGTAAAGCCCCGTACACACCTGGCAGGATCCTGATACACTGTGAAACCTCGTACTCACCTGGCAGGATCCTGATACACTGTGAAACCACTTAGACACCTGGCAGGATCCTGATACACTGTGAAACCTCGTACACACCTGGCAGGATCCTGATACACTGTGAAACCACTTAGACACCTGGCAGGATCCTGATACACTGTGAAACCCTGTACACTCCTGGCAGGATCATGATACACGGTGAAACCTCATAAACACCTGGCAGGATCCTGATGCACTGTGAAACCCTGTACACTCCTGGCAGGATCCTGAACACTGTGAAACCCTTTACACACCTGGCAGGATCCTGAGACACTGTGAAGCCCCGTACACACCTGGCAGGATCCTGATACAATGTGAAACCCTGTACACACCTGGCAGTATCCTGATACAATGTGAAACCCCATACAGACTTGTCAGGATCCCGATACACCGTGAAGCCCCGTACACACCTGGCAGGATCCTGATACACCATGAAACCCCGTTCACACCTGGCAGGATCCTGATACACTGTGAAGCCCTGTACACACCTGGCAGAAACCTGATACACTGTGAAGCCCCGTACACACCTGGCAGGATCCTGATACATTGTGAAACCCTGTACACACCGGCAGGATCCTGATACACGGTGAATCCCCGTACACACCTGGCAGGATCCTGATACATTGTGAAACCCTGTACACACCGGCAGGATCCTGATACACTGTGAATCCCCGTACACACCTGGCAGGATCCTGATACACTGTGAAGCCCCGTTCACACAGGCAGGTTCCTGATACACGGTGAAACCCCGTACACACCTGGCAGGCTACTGATACACTGTGAAACCCTGTACACACCTGGCAGGATCCTGATGCACTGTGAAGTCCCGTACACACCTGGCAGGATCCTGATACACTGTGAAGCCCTGGACACACGGGGCAGGATCCTGATACACTGTGAAGCCCCGTACACACCTGGCAGGATCGTGATACACTGTGAAGCCCCGTACACACCTGGCAGGTTCCTGATACAATGTGAAAGCCCATACACACCTGGCAGGATCCTGATGCACTGTGAAGCCCTGTACACTCCTGGCAGGAACCTGATACACTGTGAATCCCTGTACACACCTGGCAGGATCCTGAGACACTGTGAAGCCCCGTACACACCTGGCAGGATCCTGAGACACTGTGAAGCCCCGTACACACGGGGCAGGATCCTGATACACTGTGAAGCAACGTACACACCTGGCAGGATCCTGATACACTGTGAAGCCCCGTACACACCTGGCAGGTTCCTGATACACTGTGAAGCCCTGTATACACCTGGCAGGTTCCTGATACACTGTGAAACTCCGTACACACCTGGCAGGATGCTGATACACTGTGAAACCCCATACACACCTGGCAGGATCCTGATACACTGTGAAACCCCATACACACCTGGCAGGATCCTGATACACTGTGAAACCTCGTATACACCTGGATGGTTCCTGATACACTGTGAAACCCCGTACACACCTGGCAGGTTCCTGATACACTGTGAAATCTTTACACACCTGGCAGGATCCTGATACACTGTGAAGCATCGTACACACCTGGCAGGATCCTGATACACTGTGAAGCCCCGTACACACCTGGCAGGATCCTGATACACTGTGAAACCTCGTATACACCTGGCTGGTTCCTGATACACTGTGAAACCCCATACACACCTGGCAGGATTCTGATACACTGTGAAGCCCCGTACACACCTGGCAGGTTCCTGATACACTGTTAAACCCGGTACACACCTGGCAGGAACCTGAGACGCTGTGAAGCCCCGTACACAACTGGCAGGATCCTGAGACACTGTGAAACCCCGTACACACCTGGCAGGATCCTGATTACTGTGAACCCCGTACACACCTGGCAGGATCCTGATACACTGTGAAACCCCATACACAACTGGCAGGATCCTTATACACTGTGAAGCCACGTACAAACCTGGCAGGTTCCTGATACACTATGAAACCCCGTACACACCTGGCAGGTTCCTGATACACTGTGAAGCCCCGTAAGTACCTGGCAGGATCCTGATACACTGTGAAACCCCGTACACACCTGGCAGGATCCTGATACACTGTGAAACCCCATATACTCCTGGCAGGATCCTGATACACTGTGAAACCCCGTACACACCTGGCAGGATCCTGATACACTGTGAAGCCCCGTACACACCTGGCAGGATCCTGATACACTGTGAAGCCCTGTATACACCTGGCAGGTTCCTGATACACTGTGAATCTCCGTACACACCTGGCAGGATGCTGATACACTGTGAAAACCCATACACACCTGGCAGGATCCTGATACACTCTGAAGCCCCGTACACACCTGGCAGGATCCTGATACACTGTGAAACCTCGTATACACCTGGCTGGTTCCTGATACACTGTGAAACCCCGTACACACCTGGCAGGTTCCTGATACACTGTGAAACCCCGTACACACCTGGCAGGATCCTGATACACTGTGAAGCCCCGTACACACCTGGCAGGATCCTGATACACTGTGAAACCTCGTACACACCTGGCAGGATCCTGATACACTGTGAAACCTCGTATACACCTGGCTGGTTCCTGATACACTGTGAAACCCCATACACACCTGGCAGGATTCTGATACACTGTGAAGCCCCGTACACACCTGACAGGATCCTGAGACACTGTGAAACCCCGTACACAGCTGGCAGGATCCTGATGCACTGTGAAACCCCGTACACACCTGGCAGGTTCCTGATACAATGTGAAACCCCATACACAACTGGCAGGATCCTGATACACTGTGATGCCCCGTACACACCTGGCAGGTTCCTGATACACTATGAAACCCCGTACACACCTGGCAGTTTCCTGATACACTGTGAAGCCCCGTACGTACCTGGCAGGATCCTGATACACTGTGAAACCCCGTACACACCTGGCAGTATCCTGATACACTGTGAAACCCCATACACTCCTGGCAGGATCCTGATACACTGTGAAACCCCGTACACACCTGGCAGGATCCTGATACACTGTGAATCCCCGTACACACCTGGCAGGATCCTGATACACTGTGAAACCCTGTACACACCTGGCAGGATCCTGATACACTGTGAAACGTCGTATACACCTGGCTGGTTCCTGATACACTGTGAAACCCCGTACACACCTGGCAGGTTCCTGATACACTGTGAAATCTTTACACACCTGGCAGGATCCTGATACACTGTGAAGCATCGTACACACCTGGCAGGATCCTGATACACTGTGAAACCCCGTACACACCTGGCAGGATCCTGATACACTGTGAAACCTCGTATACACCTGGCTGGTTCCTGAGGCACTGTAAAGCCCCGTACACACCTGGCAGGATCCTGATACACTGTGAAACCACGTACACAACTCGCAGGATCCTGATACACTGTGAAACCACTTAGACACCTGGCAGGATCCTGATACACTGTGAAACCTCGTACACACCTGGCAGGATCCTGATACACTGTGAAACCACTTAGACACCTGGCAGGATCCTGATACACTGTGAAACCCTGTACACTCCTGGCAGGATCATGATACACGGTGAAACCTCATAAACACCTGGCAGGATCCTGATGCACTGTGAAACCCTGTACACTCCTGGCAGGATCCTGAACACTGTGAAACCCTTTACACACCTGGCAGGATCCTGAGACACTGTGAAGCCCCGTACACACCTGGCAGGATCCTGATACAATGTGAAACCCTGTACACACCTGGCAGTATCCTGATACAATGTGAAACCCCATACAGACTTGTCAGGATCCCGATACACCGTGAAGCCCCGTACACACCTGGCAGGATCCTGATACACCATGAAACCCCGTTCACACCTGGCAGGATCCTGATACACTGTGAAGCCCTGTACACACCTGGCAGAAACCTGATACACTGTGAAGCCCCGTACACACCTGGCAGGATCCTGATACATTGTGAAACCCTGTACACACCGGCAGGATCCTGATACACTGTGAATCCCCGTACACACCTGGCAGGATCCTGATACACTGTGAAGCCCCGTTCACACAGGCAGGTTCCTGATACACGGTGAAACCCCGTACACACCTGGCAGGCTACTGATACACTGTGAAACCCTGTACACACCTGGCAGGATCCTGATGCACTGTGAAGTCCCGTACACACCTGGCAGGATCCTGATACACTGTGAAGCCCTGGACACACGGGGCAGGATCCTGATACACTGTGAAGCCCCGTACACACCTGGCAGGATCGTGATACACTGTGAAGCCCCGTACACACCTGGCAGGTTCCTGATACAATGTGAAAGCCCATACACACCTGGCAGGATCCTGATGCACTGTGAAGCCCTGTACACTCCTGGCAGGAACCTGATACACTGTGAATCCCTGTACACACCTGGCAGGATCCTGAGACACTGTGAAGCCCCGTACACACCTGGCAGGATCCTGAGACACTGTGAAGCCCCGTACACACGGGGCAGGATCCTGATACACTGTGAAGCAACGTACACACCTGGCAGGATCCTGATACACTGTGAAGCCCCGTACACACCTGGCAGGTTCCTGATACACTGTGAAGCCCTGTATACACCTGGCAGGTTCCTGATACACTGTGAAACTCCGTACACACCTGGCAGGATGCTGATACACTGTGAAACCCCATACACACCTGGCAGGATCCTGATACACTGTGAAACCCCATACACACCTGGCAGGATCCTGATACACTGTGAAACCTCGTATACACCTGGATGGTTCCTGATACACTGTGAAACCCCGTACACACCTGGCAGGTTCCTGATACACTGTGAAATCTTTACACACCTGGCAGGATCCTGATACACTGTGAAGCATCGTACACACCTGGCAGGATCCTGATACACTGTGAAGCCCCGTACACACCTGGCAGGATCCTGATACACTGTGAAACCTCGTATACACCTGGCTGGTTCCTGATACACTGTGAAACCCCATACACACCTGGCAGGATTCTGATACACTGTGAAGCCCCGTACACACCTGGCAGGTTCCTGATACACTGTTAAACCCGGTACACACCTGGCAGGAACCTGAGACGCTGTGAAGCCCCGTACACAACTGGCAGGATCCTGAGACACTGTGAAACCCCGTACACACCTGGCAGGATCCTGATTACTGTGAACCCCGTACACACCTGGCAGGATCCTGATACACTGTGAAACCCCATACACAACTGGCAGGATCCTTATACACTGTGAAGCCACGTACAAACCTGGCAGGTTCCTGATACACTATGAAACCCCGTACACACCTGGCAGGTTCCTGATACACTGTGAAGCCCCGTAAGTACCTGGCAGGATCCTGATACACTGTGAAACCCCGTACACACCTGGCAGGATCCTGATACACTGTGAAACCCCATATACTCCTGGCAGGATCCTGATACACTGTGAAACCCCGTACACACCTGGCAGGATCCTGATACACTGTGAAGCCCCGTACACACCTGGCAGGATCCTGATACACTGTGAAGCCCTGTATACACCTGGCAGGTTCCTGATACACTGTGAATCTCCGTACACACCTGGCAGGATGCTGATACACTGTGAAAACCCATACACACCTGGCAGGATCCTGATACACTCTGAAGCCCCGTACACACCTGGCAGGATCCTGATACACTGTGAAACCTCGTATACACCTGGCTGGTTCCTGATACACTGTGAAACCCCGTACACACCTGGCAGGTTCCTGATACACTGTGAAACCCCGTACACACCTGGCAGGATCCTGATACACTGTGAAGCCCCGTACACACCTGGCAGGATCCTGATACACTGTGAAAACCCGTACACACCTGGCAGGATCCTGATACACTGTGAAACCTCGTATACACCTGGCTGGTTCCTGATACACTGTGAAACCCCATACACACCTGGCAGGATTCTGATACACTGTGAAGCCCCGTACACACCTGACAGGATCCTGAGACACTGTGAAACCCCGTACACAGCTGGCAGGATCCTGATGCACTGTGAAACCCCGTACACACCTGGCAGGTTCCTGATACAATGTGAAACCCCATACACAACTGGCAGGATCCTGATACACTGTGAAGCCCCGTACACACCTGGCAGGTTCCTGATACACTGTGAAACCCCGTACACACCTGGCAGGTTCCTGATACACTGTGAAGCCCCGTACACACCTGGCAGGATCCTGATACACTGTGAAACCCCGTACACACCTGGCAGGATCCTGATACACTGTGAAACCCCGTACACACCTGGCAGGATCCTGATACACTGTGAAACCCCGTACACACCTGGCAGGATCCTGATACACTGTGAATCCCCGTACACACCTGGCAGGATCCTGATACACTGTGAAACCCTGTACACACCTGGCAGGATCCTGATACACTGTGAAACCCGTACACACCTGGCAGGTTCCTGATACACTGTGAAACCCCGTACACACCTGGCAGGTTCCTGATACACTGTGAAACCCTTACACACCTGGCAGGATCCTGATACACTGTGAAGCCTCGTACACACCTGGCAGGATCCTGATACACTGTGAAACCCCGTACACACCTGGCAGGATCCTGATACACTGTGAAACCTCGTACACACCTGGCAGGATCCTGAGACACTGTGAAAGCCCCGTACACACCTGGCAGGATCCTGATACACTGTGAAACCTCGTACTCACCTGGCAGGATCCTGATACACTGTGAAACCACTTAGACACCTGGCAGGATCCTGATACACTGTGAAACCTCGTACACACCTGGCAGGATCCTGATACACTGTGAAACCACTTAGACACCTGGCAGGATCCTGATACACTGTGAAACCCTGTACACACCTGGCAGGATCATGATACACTGTGAAACCTCGTACACACCTGGCAGGATCCTGATACACTGTGAAACCCTGTACACACCTGGCAGGATCCTGATACACTGTGAAACCCTGTACACACCTGGCAGGATCCTGAGACACTGTGAAGCCCCGTACACACCTGGCAGGATCCTGATACACTGTGAAACCCTGTACACACCTGGCAGGATCCTGATACACTGTGAAACCCCATACAGACCTGGCAGGATCCTGATACACTGTGAAGCCCCGTACACACCTGGCAGGATCCTGATACACTGTGAAACCCCGTACACACCTGGCAGGATCCTGATACACTGTGAAACCCCGTACACACCTGGCAGGATCCTGATACACTGTGAAACCCCGTACACACCTGGCAGGATCCTGATACACTGTGAAGCCCCGTACACACCTGGCAGGATCCTGATACACTGTGAAGCCCCGTACACACCTGGCAGGATCCTGATACACTGTGAAACCCTGTACACACCTGGCAGGATCCTGATACACTGTGAAACCCCGTACACACCTGGCAGGATCCTGATACACTGTGAAACCCCGTACACACCTGGCAGGATCCTGATACACTGTGAAACCCCGTACACACCTGGCAGGATCCTGATACACTGTGAAACCCCGTACACACCTGGCAGGATCCTGATACACTGTGAAACCCGTACACACCTGGCAGGATCCTGATACACTGTGAAGCCCTGTACACACCTGGCAGGAACCTGATACACTGTGAAGCCCCGTACACACCTGGCAGGATCCTGATACATTGTGAATCCCCGTACACACCCGGCAGGATCCGGATACACTGTGAAGCCCCGTACACACCTGGCAGGATCCTGATACACTGTGAAGCCCTGTACACACCTGGCAGGATCCTGATACACTGTGAAGCCCCGTACACACCTGGCAGGATCCTGATACACTGTGAAGCCCCGTACACACCTGGCAGGATCCTGATACACTGTGAAGCCCCGTACACACCTGGCAGGATCCTGATACACTGTGAAGCCCTGTACACTCCTGGCAGGATCCTGATACACTGTGAAGCCCCGTACACACCTGGCAGGATCCTGATACACTGTGAAACCCCGTACACACCTGGCAGGATCCTGATACACTGTGAAGCCCCGTACACACCTGGCAGGATCCTGATACACTGTGAAACCCGTACACACCTGGCAGGATCCTGATACACTGTGAAACCCCGTACACACCTGGCAGGATCCTGATACACTGTGAAACCCCGTACACACCTGGCAGGATCCTGATACACTGTGAAGCCCCGTACACACCTGGCAGGTTCCTGATACACTGTGAAACCCCGTACACACCTGGCAGGATCCTGATACACTGTGAAACCCTTACACACCTGGCAGGATCCTGATACACTGTGAAGCCCGTACACACCTGGCAGGATCCTGATACACTGTGAAGCCCCGTACACACCTGGCAGGATCCTGATACACTGTGAAACCCCGTACACACCTGGCAGGTTCCTGATACACTGTGAAACCCCGTACACACCTGGCAGGATCCTGATACACTGTGAAACCCCGTACACACCTGGCAGGATCCTGATACACTGTGAAACCCCGTACACACCTGGCAGGATCCTGAGACACTGTGAAACCCGTACACACCTGGCAGGATCCTGATACACTGTGAAACCCCGTACACACCTGGCAGGATCCTGATACACTGTGAAACCCGTACACACCTGGCAGGATCCTGATACACTGTGAAACCCGTACACACCTGGCAGGATCCTGATACACTGTGAAACCCCGTACACACCTGGCAGGATCCTGATACACTGTGAAACACCATACACACCTGGCAGGATCCTGATACACTGTGAAGCCCCGTACACACCTGGCAGGATCCTGATACACTGTGAAACCCCGTACACACCTGGCAGGATCCTGATACACTGTGAAACCCCGTACACACCTGGCAGGATCCTGATACACTGTGAAACCCCGTACACACCTGGCAGGATCCTGATACACTGTGAAGCCCCGTACACACCTGGCAGGATCCTGATACACTGTGAAACCCCGTACACACCTGGCAGGATCCTGATACACTGTGAAACCCCGTACACACCTGGCAGGATCCTGATACACTGTGAAACCCCGTACACACCTGGCAGGATCCTGATACACTGTGAAGCCCCGTACACACCTGGCAGGATCCTGATACACTGTGAAACCCCGTACACACCTGGCAGGATCCTGATACACTGTGAAACCCCGTACACACCTGGCAGGATCCTGATACACTGTGAAACCCCGTACACACCTGGCAGGATCCTGATACACTGTGAAGCCCCGTACACACCTGGCAGGATCCTGATACACTGTGAAACCCCGTACACACCTGGCAGGATCCTGATACACTGTGAAACCCGTACACACCTGGCAGGTTCCTGATACACTGTGAAACCCCGTACACACCTGGCAGGATCCTGATACACTGTGAAGCCCCGTACACACCTGGCAGGATCCTGATACACTGTGAAACCCCGTACACACCTGGCAGGATCCTGATACACTGTGAAACCCGTACACACCTGGCAGGATCCTGATACACTGTGAAACCCCGTACACACCTGGCAGGATCCTGATACACTGTGAAGCCCCGTACACACCTGGCAGGATCCTGATACACTGTGAAACCCCGTACACACCTGGCAGGTTCCTGATACACTGTGAAACCTTTACACACCTGGCAGGATCCTGATACACTGTGAAACCCCGTACACACCTGGCAGGATCCTGATACACTGTGAAGCCCCGTACACACCTGGCAGGATCCTGATACACTGTGAAACCCCGTACACACCTGGCAGGATCCTGATACACTGTGAAACCCCGTACACACCTGGCAGGATCCTGATACACTGTGAAACCCCATACACACCTGGCAGGATCCTGATACACTGTGAAGCCCCGTACACACCTGGCAGGTTCCTGATACACTGTGAAACCCCGTACACACCTGGCAGGTTCCTGATACACTGTGAAACCCCGTACACACCTGGCAGGATCCTGATACACTGTGAAGCCCCGTACACACCTGGCAGGATCCTGATACACTGTGAAACCCCGTACACACCTGGCAGGATCCTGATACACTGTGAAACCCCGTACACACCTGGCAGGATCCTGATACACTGTGAAGCCCCGTACACACCTGGCAGGATCCTGATA
The DNA here is from genome assembly GCF_017639515.1 of Carcharodon carcharias. NCBI lineage: Eukaryota > Metazoa > Chordata > Chondrichthyes > Lamniformes > Lamnidae > Carcharodon > Carcharodon carcharias. The sequence continues at coordinate 684,056 of NW_024470595.1, read as the reverse complement.
CACTGTGAAGCCCGTACACACCTGGCAGGATCCTGATACACTGTGAAACCCGTACACACCTGGCAGGATCCTGATACACTGTGAAACCCCGTACACACCTGGCAGGATCCTGATACACTGTGAAACCCGTACACACCTGGCAGGATCCTGATACACTGTGAAACCCCGTACACACCTGGCAGGATCCTGATACACTGTGAAACCCCGTACACACCTGGCAGGATCCTGATACACTGTGAAACCCCGTACACACCTGGCAGGATCCTGATACACTGTGAAACCCCGTACACACCTGGCAGGATCCTGATACACTGTGAAGCCCCGTACACACCTGGCAGGATCCTGATACACTGTGAAACCCCGTACACACCTGGCAGGATCCTGATACACTGTGAAACCCCGTACACACCTGGCAGGATCCTGATACACTGTGAAACCCCGTACACACCTGGCAGGATCCTGATACACTGTGAAACCCCGTACACACCTGGCAGGATCCTGATACACTGTGAAACCCCGTACACACCTGGCAGGATCCTGATACACTGTGAAACCCCGTACACACCTGGCAGGATCCTGATACACTGTGAAACCCCGTACACACCTGGCAGGATCCTGATACACTGTGAAACCCCGTACACACCTGGCAGGATCCTGATACACTGTGAAACCCGTACACACCTGGCAGGATCCTGATACACTGTGAAACCCGTACACACCTGGCAGGATCCTGATACACTGTGAAACCCCGTACACACCTGGCAGGATCCTGATACACTGTGAAACCCCGTACACACCTGGCAGGATCCTGATACACTGTGAAACCCCGTACACACCTGGCAGGATCCTGATACACTGTGAAACCCCGTACACACCTGGCAGGATCCTGATACACTGTGAAACCCCGTACACACCTGGCAGGATCCTGATACACTGTGAAGCCCCGTACACACCTGGCAGGATCCTGATACACTGTGAAACCCCGTACACACCTGGCAGGATCCTGATACACTGTGAAACCCCGTACACACCTGGCAGGATCCTGATACACTGTGAAGCCCCGTACACACCTGGCAGGATCCTGATACACTGTGAAACCCCGTACACACCTGGCAGGATCCTGATACACTGTGAAGCCCCGTACACACCTGGCAGGATCCTGATACACTGTGAAGCCCCGTACACACCTGGCAGGATCCTGATACACTGTGAAACCCCGTACACACCTGGCAGGATCCTGATACACTGTGAAACCCGTACACACCTGGCAGGATCCTGATACACTGTGAAACCCCGTACACACCTGGCAGGATCCTGATACACTGTGAAACCCGTACACACCTGGCAGGATCCTGATACACTGTGAAACCCCGTACACACCTGGCAGGATCCTGATACACTGTGAAACCCCGTACACACCTGGCAGGATCCTGATACACTGTGAAACCCCGTACACACCTGGCAGGATCCTGATACACTGTGAAACCCGTACACACCTGGCAGGATCCTGATACACTGTGAAACCCCGTACACACCTGGCAGGATCCTGATACACTGTGAAGCCCCGTACACACCTGGCAGGATCCTGATACACTGTGAAACCCCGTACACACCTGGCAGGATCCTGATACACTGTGAAACCCCGTACACACCTGGCAGGATCCTGATACACTGTGAAACCCCGTACACACCTGGCAGGATCCTGATACACTGTGAAACCCGTACACACCTGGCAGGATCCTGATACACTGTGAAACCCCGTACACACCTGGCAGGATCCTGATACACTGTGAAGCCCCGTACACACCTGGCAGGATCCTGATACACTGTGAAACCCGTACACACCTGGCAGGATCCTGATACACTGTGAAACCCGTACACACCTGGCAGGATCCTGATACACTGTGAAACCCCTGTACACACCTGGCAGGATCCTGATACACTGTGAAGCCCCGTACACACCTGGCAGGATCCTGATACACTGTGAAACCCCGTACACACCTGGCAGGATCCTGATACACTGTGAAGCCCCGTACACACCTGGCAGGATCCTGATACACTGTGAAACCCCGTACACACCTGGCAGGATCCTGATACACTGTGAAACCCCGTACACACCTGGCAGGATCCTGATACACTGTGAAACCCCGTACACACCTGGCAGGATCCTGATACACTGTGAAACCCGTACACACCTGGCAGGATCCTGATACACTGTGAAACCCCGTACACACCTGGCAGGATCCTGATACACTGTGAAGCCCCGTACACACCTGGCAGGATCCTGATACACTGTGAAACCCCGTACACACCTGGCAGGATCCTGATACACTGTGAAACCCCGTACACACCTGGCAGGATCCTGATACACTGTGAAACCCGTACACACCTGGCAGGATCCTGATACACTGTGAAACCCCGTACACACCTGGCAGGATCCTGATACACTGTGAAACCCGTACACACCTGGCAGGATCCTGATACACTGTGAAACCCCGTACACACCTGGCAGGATCCTGATACACTGTGAAACCCGTACACACCTGGCAGGATCCTGATACACTGTGAAACCCTGTACACACCGGCAGGATCCTGATACACTGTGAAACCCCGTACACACCTGGCAGGATCCTGATACACTGTGAAGCCCCGTACACACCTGGCAGGATCCTGATACACTGTGAAACCCCGTACACACCTGGCAGGATCCTGATACACTGTGAAGCCCCGTACACACCTGGCAGGATCCTGATACACTGTGAAACCCCGTACACACCTGGCAGGATCCTGATACACTGTGAATCCCCGTACACACCTGGCAGGATCCTGATACACTGTGAAACCCCGTACACACCTGGCAGGATCCTGATACACTGTGAAGCCCCGTACACACCTGGCAGGATCCTGATACACTGTGAAACCCGTACACACCTGGCAGGATCCTGATACACTGTGAAGCCCCGTACACACCTGGCAGGATCCTGATACACTGTGAAACCCAGTACACACCTGGCAGGATCCTGATACACTGTGAAGCCCCGTACACACCTGGCAGGATCCTGATACACTGTGAAACCCCGTACACACCTGGCAGGATCCTGATACACTGTGAAACCCCGTACACACCTGGCAGGATCCTGATACACTGTGAAACCCCTTACACACCTGGCAGGATCCTGATACACTGTGAAACCCCGTACACACCTGGCAGGATCCTGATACACTGTGAAACCCGTACACACCTGGCAGGATCCTGATACACTGTGAAACCCTTTACACACCTGGCAGGATCCTGATACACTGTGAAGCCCCGTACACACCTGGCAGGATCCTGATACACTGTGAAACCCCGTACACACCTGGCAGGATCCTGATACACTGTGAAACCCCGTACACACCTGGCAGGATCCTGATACACTGTGAAACCCCGTACACACCTGGCAGGATCCTGATACACTGTGAAACCCCGTACACACCTGGCAGGATCCTGATACACTGTGAAACCCCGTACACACCTGGCAGGATCCTGATACACTGTGAAGCCCCGTACACACCTGGCAGGATCCTGATACACTGTGAAGCCCCGTACACACCTGGCAGGATCCTGATACACTGTGAAGCCCGTACACACCTGGCAGGATCCTGATACACTGTGAAACCCGTACACACCTGGCAGGATCCTGATACACTGTGAAGCCCCGTACACACCTGGCAGGATCCTGATACACTGTGAAACCCTGTACACACCTGGCAGGATCCTGATACACTGTGAAGCCCCGTACACACCTGGCAGGATCCTGATACACTGTGAAGCCCCGTACACACCTGGCAGGATCCTGATACACTGTGAAGCCCCGTACACACCTGGCAGGATCCTGATACACTGTGAAACCCCGTACACACCTGGCAGGATCCTGATACACTGTGAAGCCCCGTACACACCTGGCAGGTTCCTGATACACTGTGAAAACCCGTACACACCTGGCAGGATCCTGATACACTGTGAAACCCCGTACACTCCTGGCAGGATCCTGATACACTGTGAAGCCCCGTACACACCTGGCAGGATCCTGATACACTGTGAAACCCGTACACACCTGGCAGGATCCTGATACACTGTGAAACCCCGTACACACCTGGCAGGATCCTGATACACTGTGAAACCCCGTACACACCTGGCAGGATCCTGATACACTGTGAAACCCCGTACACACCTGGCAGGATCCTGATACACTGTGAAACCCCGTACACACCTGGCAGGATCCTGATACACTGTGAAACCCGTACACACCTGGCAGGATCCTGATACACTGTGAAACCCCGTACACACCTGGCAGGATCCTGATACACTGTGAAACCCTGTACACACCTGGCAGGATCCTGATACACTGTGAAGCCCCGTACACACCTGGCAGGATCCTGATACACTGTGAAACCTCGTACACACCCGGAAGGATCCTGATACACTGTGAAGCCCTGTACACACGGGGCTGGATCCTGATACACTGTGAAAGCCCCGTACACACCTGGCAGGATCCTGATACACTGTGAAACCCCGTACACACCTGGCAGGATCCTGATACACTGTGAAACCCCTGTACACACCTGGCAGGATCCTGATACACTGTGAAGCCCCGTACACACCTGGCAGGATCCTGATACACTGTGAAACCCCGTACACACCTGGCAGGATCCTGATACACTGTGAAACCCCGTACACACCTGGCAGGATCCTGATACACTGTGAAGCCCTGTACACACCTGGCAGGATCCTGATACACTGTGAAACCCCGTACACACCTGGCAGGATCCTGATACACTGTGAAGCCCTGTACACACCTGGCAGGATCCTGATACACTGTGAAATCCCATACACACCTGGCAGGATCCTGATACACTGTGAAACCCCTTACACACCTGGCAGGTTCCTGATACACTGTGAAACCCCGTACACACCTGGCAGGATCCTGATACACTGTGAAACCCCGTACACACCTGGCAGGATCCTGATACACTGTGAAGCCCCGTACACACCTGGCAGGATCCTGATACACTGTGAAACCCTGTACACACCTGGCAGGATCCTGATACACTGTGAAACCCCGTACACACCTGGCAGGATCCTGATACACTGTGAAACCCCGTACACACCTGGCAGGATCCTGATACACTGTGAAACCCCGTACACACCTGGCAGGATCCTGATACACTGTGAAACCCCGTACACACCTGGCAGGTTCCTGAGACACTGTGAAACCCCGTACACACCTGGCAGGATCCTGATACACTGTGAAACCCCGTACACACCTGGCAGGATCCTGATACACTGTGAAACCTCGTTCACACCTGGCAGGATCCTGATACACTGTGAAACCACTAAGACACCTGGCACGATCCTGATACACTGTGAAATCCGTACACACCTGGCAGGATCCTGATACACTGTGAAACCCCTTACACACCTGGCAGGATCCTGATACACTGTGAAACCCCGTACACACCTGGCAGGATCCTGATGCACTGTGAACCCCGTACACACCTGGCAGGATCCTGATACACTGTGAAAGCCCCGTACACACCTGGCAGGATCCTGATACACTGTGAAACCCTGTACACACCTGGCAGGATCCTGATACACTGTGAAACCCCGTACACACCTGGCAGGATCCTGATACACTGTGAAACCCCGTACACACCTGGCAGGATCCTGATACACTGTGAAACCCCGTACACACCTGGCAGGATCCTGATACACTGTGAAACCCCGTACACACCTGGCAGGATCCTGATACACTGTGAAAGCCCCGTACACACCTGGCAGGATCCTGATACACTGTGAAACCCCGTACACACCTGGCAGGATCCTGATACACTGTGAAACCCCGTACACACCTGGCAGGATCCTGATACACTGTGAAACCCGTACACACCTGGCAGGATCCTGATACACTGTGAAACCCGTACACACCTGGCAGGATCCTGATACACTGTGAAGCCCCGTACACACCTGGCAGGATCCTGATACACTGTGAAACCCCGTACACACCTGGCAGGATCCTGATACACTGTGAAGCCCCGTACACACCTGGCAGGATCCTGATACACTGTGAAACCCCGTACACACCTGGCAGGATCCTGATACACTGTGAAACCCCGTACACACCTGGCAGGATCCTGATACACTGTGAAGCCCCGTACACACCTGGCAGGATCCTGATACACTGTGAAACCCTGTACACACCTGGCAGGATCCTGATACACTGTGAAGCCCCGTACACACCTGGCAGGATCCTGATACACTGTGAAACCCTGTACACACCTGGCAGGATCCTGATACACGGTGAATCCCCGTACACACCCGGCAGGATCCGGATACACTGTGAAGCCCTGTAGACACGGGGCAGGATCCTGATACACTGTGAAGCCCTGTACACACCTGGCAGGATCCTGATACACTGTGAAGCCCCGTACTCACCTGGCAGGATCCTGATACAATGTGAAACCCCGTACACACCTGGCAGGATCCTGATACACTGTGAAACCTTGTATACACCTGGCAGGTTCCAGATACACTGTGAAACCCCATACACACCTGGCAGGATTCTGATACACTGTGAAGCCCCGCACACACCTGGCAGGTTCCTGATACACTGTGAAACCCCGTACACACCTGGCAGGATCCTGATACACTGTGAAACCCCGTACACACCTGGCAGGATCCTGATACACTGTGAAACACCATACACACCTGGCAGGATCCTGATACACTGTGAAGCCCCGTACACACCTGGCAGGATCCTGATACACTGTGAAACCCCGTACACACCTGGCAGGATCCTGATACACTGTGAAGCCCCGCACACACCTGGCAGGTTCCTGATACACTGTTAAACCCCGTACACACCTGGCAGGATCCTGATACACTGTGAAGCCCCGTACACAACTGGCAGGATCCTGATACACTGTGAAACCCCGTACACACCTGGCAGGATCCTGATACACTGTGAAACACCATACACACCTGGCAGGATCCTGATACACTGTGAAGCCCCGTACACACCTGGCAGGATCCTGATACACTGTGAAGCCCCGTACACAACTGGCAGTTTCCTGAGACACTGTGAAACACCGTACACACCTGGCAGGATCCTGATACACTGTGAAACACCATACACACCTGGCAGGATCCTGATAAACTGTGAAACCCGTACACACCTGGCAGGATCCTGATACACTGTGAAGCCCCTGTACACACCTGGCAGGATCCTGATACACTGTGAAACCCCGTACACACCTGGCAGGATCCTGATACACTGTGAAACCCGTACACACCTGGCAGGATCCTGATACACTGTGAAACCCGTACACACCTGGCAGGATCCTGATACACTGTGAAACCCTGTACACACCTGGCAGGATCCTGATACACTGTGAAACCCGTACACACCTGGCAGGATCCTGATACACTGTGAAACCCCTGTACACACCTGGCAGGATCCTGATACACTGTGAAACCCCGTACACACCTGGCAGGATCCTGATACACTGTGAAGCCCCGTACACACCTGGCAGGATCCTGATACACTGTGAAACCCCGTACACACCTGGCAGGATCCTGATACACTGTGAAACCCCGTACACACCTGGCAGGATCCTGATACACTGTGAAGCCCCGTACACACCTGGCAGGATCCTGATACACTGTGAAACCCCGTACACACCTGGCAGGATCCTGATACACTGTGAAACCCCGTACACACCTGGCAGGATCCTGATACACTGTGAAACCCGTACACACCTGGCAGGATCCTGATACACTGTGAAACCCGTACACACCTGGCAGGATCCTGATACACTGTGAAACCCTGTACACACCTGGCAGGATCCTGATACACTGTGAAACCCGTACACACCTGGCAGGATCCTGATACACTGTGAAGCCCCGTACACACCTGGCAGGATCCTGATACACTGTGAAACCCTGTACACACCTGGCAGGATCCTGATACACTGTGAAACCCGTACACACCTGGCAGGATCCTGATACACTGTGAAACCCCGTACACACCTGGCAGGATCCTGATACACTGTGAAACCCCGTACACACCTGGCAGGATCCTGATACACTGTGAAGCCCCGTACACACCTGGCAGGATCCTGATACACTGTGAAGCCCGTACACACCTGGCAGGATCCTGATACACTGTGAAACCCCGTACACACCTGGCAGGATCCTGATACACTGTGAAGCCCCGTACACACCTGGCAGGATCCTGATACACTGTGAAACCCCGTACACACCTGGCAGGATCCTGATACACTGTGAAACCCCGTACACACCTGGCAGGATCCTGATACAGTGTGAAACCCTGCACACACCTGGCAGGTTCCTGATACACTGTGAAACCCTGTACACACCTGGCAGTTTCCTGATACACTGTGAAACACCGTACACACCTGGCAGGATCCTGATACACTGTGAAAACCTGTACACACCTGGCAGGATCCTGATACACTGTGAAGCCCTGTACACACCTGGCAGGATCCTGATACACTGTGAAACCCCGTACACACCTGGCAGGATCCTGATACACTGTGAAACCCCGTACACACCTGGCAGGATCCTGATACACTGTGAAACCCCGTACACACCTGGCAGGATCCTGATACACTGTGAAACCCTGTACACTCCTGGCAGGATCCTGATACACTGTTAAACCCCGTACACACCTGGCAAGAACCTGATACACTGTGAAGCCCGGTACACAACTGGCAGGATCCTGAGACACTGTGAAACGCCGTACACACCTGGCAGGATCCTGATACACTGTGAAACCCGTACACACCTGGCAGGATCCTGATACACTGTGAAACCCCGTACACACCTGGCAGGATCCTGATACACTGTGAAACCCGTACACACCTGGCAGGATCCTGATACACTGTGAAACCCCGTACACACCTGGCAGGATCCTGATACACTGTGAAACCCTGTACACACCTGGCAGGATCCTGATACACTGTGAAACCCGTACACACCTGGCAGGATCCTGATACACTGTGAAACCCCTTACACACCTGGCAGGATCCTGATACACTGTGAAGCCCCGTACACACCTGGCAGGATCCTGATACACTGTGAAACCCGTACACACCTGGCAGGATCCTGATACACTGTGAAACCCCGTACACACCTGGCAGGATCCTGATACACTGTGAAGCCCCGTACACACCTGGCAGGATCCTGATACACTGTGAAACCCCGTACACACCTGGCAGGATCCTGATACACTGTGAAGCCCTGTACACACCTGGCAGGATCCTGATACACTGTGAAGCCCCGTACACACCTGGCAGGATCCTGATACACTGTGAAACCCCGTACACACCTGGCAGGATCCTGATACACTGTGAAACCCCGTACACACCTGGCAGGATCCTGATACACTGTGAAACCCTGTACACACCTGGCAGGATCCTGATACACTGTGAAACCCCGTACACACCTGGCAGGATCCTGATACACTGTGAAACCCCGTACACACCTGGCAGGATCCTGATACACTGTGAAGACCCGTACACACCTGGCAGGATCCTGATACACTTTGAGGCCCCGTACACACCTGGCAGGATCCTGATACAGTGTGAAACCCTGTACACACCTGGCAGGTTCCTGATACACTGTGAAACCCGTACACACCTGGCAGGATCCTGATACACTGTGAAGACCCCGTACACACCTGGCAGGATCCTGATACACTGTGAAACCTCGTACACACCTGGCAGGATCCTGATACACTGTGAAACCCTGTACACACCTGGCAGGATCCTGATACACTGTGAAACCCTGTACACACCTGGCAGGATCCTGATACACTGTGAAACCCCATACACACTGGCAGGATCCTGATACATTGTGAAACCCTGTACACACCGGCAGGATACTGATACACGGTGAATCCCCGTACACACCTGGCAGGATCCTGATACACTGTGAATCCCTGTACACTCCGGCAGGATCCTTATACACGGTGAAACCCCGTACACACCTGGCAGGATCCTGATACACTGTGAAACCCTGTACACACCTGGCAGGATCCTGAGACACTGTGAAGACCCGTACACACCTGGCAGGATCCTGATACACTGTGAAACCCTGTACACACCTGGCAGGATCCTGATACACTGTGAATCCCCGTACACACCTGGCAGGATCCTGATACACTGTGAAACCCCGTACACACCTGGCAGGATCCTGATACACTGTGAAACCCCGTACACACCTGGCAGGATCCTGATGCACTGTGAAACCCCGTACACACCTGGCAGGTTCCTGATACACTGTGAAACCCCGTACACACCTGGCAGTATCCTGATACACTGTGAAGCCCCGTACACACCTGGCAGGATCCTGATACACTGTGAAACCCCGTACACACCTGGCAGGATCCTGATACACTGTGAAACCCGTACACACCTGGCAGGATCCTGATACACTGTGAAGCCCCGTACACACCTGGCAGGATCCTGATACACTGTGAAACCCCGTACACACCTGGCAGGATCCTGATACACTGTGAAACCCCGTACACACCTGGCAGGATCCTGATACACTGTGAAGCCCGTACACACCTGGCAGGATCCTGATACACTGTGAAACCCCTGTACACACCTGGCAGGATCCTGATACACTGTGAAACCCCGTACACACCTGGCAGGATCCTGATACACTGTGAAGCCCCGTACACACCTGGCAGGATCCTGATACACTGTGAAACCCCGTACACACCTGGCAGGATCCTGATACACTGTGAAACCCCGTACACACCTGGCAGGATCCTGATACACTGTGAAGCCCCGTACACACCTGGCAGGATCCTGATACACTGTGAAACCCCGTACACACCTGGCAGGTTCCTGATACACTGTGAAACCCCGTACACACCTGGCAGGATCCTGATACACTGTGAAGCCCGTACACACCTGGCAGGATCCTGATACAGTGTGAAACCCTGTACACACCTGGCAGGTTCCTGATACACTGTCAAACCACTTAGCCACCTGGCAGGATCCTGATACACTGTGAAACCCTTTACACTCCTGGCAGGATCCTGATACACTGTGAAACCCCGTACACACCTGGCAGGATCCTGATACACTGTGAAAGCCCGTACACACCTGGCAGGATCCTGATACACTGTGAAACCCCTGTACACACCTGGCAGGATCCTGATACACTGTGAAACCCCGTACACACCTGGCAGGATCCTGATACACTGTGAAACCCCGTACACACCTGGCAGGATCCTGATACACTGTGAAACCCCGTACACACCTGGCAGGATCCTGATACACTGTGAAACCCCGTACACACCTGGCAGGATCCTGATACACTGTGAAGCCCCGTACACACCTGGCAGGATCCTGATACACTGTGAAGCCCTGTACACACCTGGCAGGATCCTGATACACTGTGAAACCCTGTACACACCTGGCAGGATCCTGAGACACTGTGTAGCCCCGTACACACCTGGCAGGATCCTGATACAATGTGAAACCTCGTACACACCTGGCAGGATCCGGATACACTGTGAAGCCCCGTACACACCGGCAGGCTCCTGATACACTGTGAAACCCTGTACACAACTGGCAGGATCCTGATACACTGTGAAACCCCGTACACACCTGGCAGGATCCTGATACACTGTGAAGCCCCGTACACACCTGGCAGGATCCTGATACACTGTGAAGCCCTGTACACACCTGGCAGGATCCTGATACACTGTGAAGCCCCGTACACACCTGGCAGGATCCTGATACACTGTGAAACCCTGTACACACCTGGCAGGATCCTGATACACTGTGAAACCCCGTACACACCTGGCAGGATCCTGATACACTGTGAAGCCCCGTACACACCTGGCAGGATCCTGATACACTGTGAAGCCCTGTACACACCTGGCAGGATCCTGATACACTGTGAAGCCCCGTACACACCTGGCAGGATCCTGATACACTGTGAAACCCCGTACACACCTGGCAGGATCCTGATACACTGTGAAGCCCTGTACACACCTGGCAGGATCCTGATACACTGTGAAGCCCGTACACACCTGGCAGGATCCTGATACACTGTGAAACCCGTACACACCTGGCAGGATCCTGATACACTGTGAAGCCCTGTACACACCTGGCAGGATCCTGATACACTGTGAAACCCCGTACACACCTGGCAGGATCCTGATACACTGTGAAACCCTGTACACACCTGGCAGGATCCTGATACACTGTGAAGCCCCGTACACACCTGGCAGGATCCTGATACACTGTGAAACCCTGTACACACCTGGCAGGATCCTGATACACTGTGAAACCCCGTACACACCTGGCAGGATCCTGATACACTGTGAAGCCCCGTACACACCTGGCAGGATCCTGATACACCATGAAACCCCGTTCACACCTGGCAGGATCCTGATACACTGTGAAGCCCTGTACACACCTGGCAGGATCCTGATACACTGTGAAGCCCCGTACACACCTGGCAGGATCCTGATACACTGTGAAACCCTGTACACACCGGCAGGATACTGATACACGGTGAATCCCCGTACACACCTGGCAGGATCCTGATACACTGTGAATCCCCTGTACACTCCGGCAGGATCCTTATACACGGTGAAACCCCGTACACACCTGGCAGGATCCTGATACACTGTGAAGCCCTGTACACACCTGGCAGGATCCTGATACACTGTGAAGACCCGTACACACCTGGCAGGATCCTGATACACTGTGAAACCCCAACACACCTGGCAGGATCCTGATACACTGTGAAACCCTGTACACACCTGGCAGGATCCTGATACACTGTGAAACCCCGTACACACCTGGCAGGATCCTGATACACTGTGAAACCCCGTACACACCTGGCAGGATCCTGATACACTGTGAAACCCTGTACACACCTGGCAGGATCCTGATACACTGTGAAAACCCGTACACACCTGGCAGGATCCTGATACACTGTGAAACCCCGTACACACCTGGCAGGATCCTGATACACTGTGAAACCCCGTACACACCTGGCAGGATCCTGATACACTGTGAAACCCCGTACACACCTGGCAGGATCCTGATACACTGTGAAACCCCGTACACACCTGGCAGGATCCTGATACACTGTGAAACCCGTACACACCTGGCAGGATCCTGATACACTGTGAAGCCCCGTACACACCTGGCAGGATCCTGATACACTGTGAAACCCTGTACACACCTGGCAGGATCCTGATACACTGTGAAACCCCGTACACACCTGGCAGGATCCTGATACACTGTGAAGCCCGTACACACCTGGCAGGATCCTGATACACTGTGAAACCCGTACACACCTGGCAGGATCCTGATACACTGTGAAACCCCGTACACACCTGGCAGGATCCTGATACACTGTGAAGCCCCGTACACACCTGGCAGGATCCTGATACACTGTTAAACCCCGTACACACCTGGCAGGATCCTGATACACTGTGAAGCCCCGTACACACCTGGCAGGATCCTGATACACTGTGAAACCCGTACACACCTGGCAGGTTCCTGATACACTGTGAAACCCCGTACACACCTGGCAGGATCCTGATACACTGTGAAAACCTGTACACACCTGGCAGGATCCTGATACACTGTGAAGCCCTGTACACACCTGGCAGGTTCCTGATACACTGTGAAACCCCGTACACACCTGGCAGGATCCTGATACACTGTGAAGCCCCGAACACACCTGGCAGGATCCTGATACACTGTGAAACCCTGTACACACCTGGCAGGTTCCTGATACACTGTGAAACCCCGTACACACCTGGCAGGATCCTGATACACTGTGAAGCCACGTACACACCTGGCAGGATCCTGATACACTGTGAAACCCCGTACACACCTGGCAGGATCCTGATACACTGTGAAACCCCGTACACACCTGGCAGGATCCTGATACACTGTGAAACCACTTAGACACCTGGCAGGATCCTGATACACTGTGAAACCTCGTACACACCTGGCAGGATCCTGATACACTGTGAAACCCCGTACACACCTGGCAGGATCCTGATACACTGTGAAACCCTGTACACACCTGGCAGGATCCTGATACACTGTGAAACCCCGTACACACCTGGCAGGATCCTGATACACTGTGAAGCCCCGTACACACCTGGCAGGATCCTGATACACTGTGAAACCCGTACACACCTGGCAGGATCCTGATACACTGTGAAACCCGTACACACCTGGCAGGATCCTGATACACTGTGAAGCCCCGTACACACCTGGCAGGATCCTGATACACTGTGAAACCCTGTACACACCTGGCAGGATCCTGATACACTGTGAATCCCCTGTACACTCCGGCAGGATCCTGATACACTGTGAAGCCCCGTACACACCTGGCAGGATCCTGATACACTGTGAAACCCTGTACACACCTGGCAGGATCCTGATACACTGTGAAACCCAGTACACACCTGGCAGGATCCTGATACACTGTGAAGCCCCGTACACACCTGGCAGGATCCTGATACACTGTGAATCCCCGTACACACCTGGCAGGATCCTGATACACTGTGAAGCCCCGTACACACCTGGCAGGATCCTGATACACTGTGAAGCCCCGTACACACCTGGCAGGATCCTGATACACTGTGAAGCCCCTGTACACACCGGCAGGATCCTGATACACTGTGAAGCCCCGTACACACCTGGCAGGATCCTGATACACTGTGAAACCCCGTACACACCTGGCAGGATCCTGATACACTGTGAAGCCCCGTACACACCTGGCAGGATCCTGATACACTGTGAAGCCCTGTACACACCGGGCAGGATCCTGATACACTGTGAAGCCCCGTACACACCTGGCAGGATCCTGATACACTGTGAAGCCCCGTACACACCTGGCAGGATCCTGATACACTGTGAAGCCCCGTACACACCTGGCAGGATCCTGATACACTGTGAAAGCCCCGTACACACCTGGCAGGTTCCTGATACACTGTGAAACCCCGTACACACCTGGCAGGATCCTGATACACTGTGAAACCCCGTACACACCTGGCAGGATCCTGATACACTGTGAAGCCCCGTACACACCTGGCAGGATCCTGATACACTGTGAAACCTCGTATACACCTGGCAGGTTCCTGATACACTGTGAAACCCCGTACACACCTGGCAGGTTCCTGATACACTGTGAAACCTTTACACACCTGGCAGGATCCTGATACACTGTGAAACCCCGTACACACCTGGCAGGATCCTGATACACTGTGAAACCCCGTACACACCTGGCAGGATCCTGATACACTGTGAAACCTCGTACACACCTGGCAGGATCCTGATACACTGTGAAACCCCATACACACCTGGCAGGATCCTGATACACTGTGAAGCCCCGTACACACCTGGCAGGTTCCTGATACACTGTGAAACCCCGTACACACCTGGCAGGATCCTGATACACTGTGAAGCCCCGTACACACCTGGCAGGATCCTGAGACACTGTGAAACCCCGTACACACCTGGCAGGATCCTGATGCACTGTGAAACCCCGTACACACCTGGCAGGATCCTGATACACTGTGAAACCCCATACACAACTGGCAGGATCCTGATACACTGTGAAGCCCCGTACACACCTGGCAGGTTCCTGATACACTGTGAAACCCCGTACACACCTGGCAGGTTCCTGATACACTGTGAAGCCCCGTACGTACCTGGCAGGATCCTGATACACTGTGAAACCCCGTACACACCTGGCAGGATCCTGATACACTGTGAAACACCATACACTCCTGGCAGGATCCTGATACACTGTGAAACCCCGTACACACCTGGCAGGATCCTGATACACTGTGAAGTCCCGTACACACCTGGCAGGATCCTGACACACTGTGAAACCCTGTACACACCTGGCAGAATCCTGATACACTGTGAAACCTCGTATACACCTGGCTGGTTCCTGATACACTGTGAAACCCCATACACACCTGGCAGGATCCTGATACACTGTGAAACCCCATACACTCCTGGCAGGATCCTGATACACTGTGAGGCCCCGTACACTCCTGGCAGGATCCTGATACACTGTGTAACACCGTACACTCCTGGCAGGATCCTGATACACTGTGAAACCCCGTGCACTCCTGGCAGGTTCCTGATACACTGTGAAACCACGACACACCTGACAGGATCCTGAGACACTGTGAAGCCCCGTACACACCTGGCAAGATCCTGAGAAACTGTGAACCCTGTACACACCTAGCAGGATCCTGAGACACTGTGTAGCCCCGTACACACCTGGCAGGATCCTGATATTATGTGATCCTCGTACACACCTGGCAGGATCCTGATACACTGTGAAACCCCGACACACCTGGCAGGATCCTGATACACTGTGAAACCCTGTACACTCCTGGCAGGATCCTGATACACTGTGAAACCCTGTACACACCTGGCAGTATCCTGAGGCACTGTAAAGCCCCGTACACACCTGGCAGGATCCTGATACACTGTGAAACCTCATACTCACCTGGCAGGATCCTGATACACTGTGAAACCACTTAGACACCTGGCAGGATCCTGATACACTGTGAAACCTCGTACACACCTGGCAGGATCCTGATACACTGTGAAACCACTTAGACACCTGGCAGGATCCTGATACACTGTGAAACCCTGTACACTCCTGGCATGATCATGATACACTGTGAAACCTCTTAAACACCTGGCAGGATCCTGATGCACTGTGAAACCCTGTACACTCGAGGCAGGATCCTGATACACTGTGAAACCCTTTACACACCTGGCAGGATCCTGAGACACTGTGAAGCCCCGTACACACCTGGCAGGATCCTGATACACTGTGAAACACTGTACACACCTGGCAGTATCCTGATACAATGTGAAACCCCATAAACACTTGTCAGGATCCCGATACACCGTGAAGCCCCGTACACACCTGGCAGGATCCTGATACACCATGAAACCCCGTTCACACCTGGCAGGATCCTGATACACTTTAAAGCCCTGTACACACCTGGCAGAAACCTGATACACTGTGAAACCCCGTACACACCTGGCAGGATCCTGATACATTGTGAAACCCTGTACACACCGGCAGGATCCTGATACACGGTGAATCCCCGTACACACCTGGCAGGATCCTGATACATTGTGAAACCCTGTACACACCGGCAGGATCCTGATACACTGTGAATCCCCGTACACACCTGGCAGGATCCTGATACACTGTGAAGCCCCGTTCACACCGGCAGGTTCCTGATACACGGTGAAACACCGTACACACCTGGCAGGATCCTGATACACTGTGAAGCCCCGTACACACCGGCAGGCTCCTGATACACTGTGAAACCCTGTACAAACCTGGCAGGTTCGTGATACACTGTGAAACCCCGTACACACCTGGCAGGATCCTGATGCACTGTGAAGCCCCGTACACACCTGGCAGGATCCTGATACACTGTGAAGCCCTGGACACACGGGGCAGGATCCTGATACACTGTAAAGCCCCGTACACACCTGGCAGGTTCCTGATACACTGTGAAAGCCCATACACACCTGGCAGGATCCTGATACACTGTGAAGCCCCGTACACTCCTGGCAGGATCCTGATATACTGTGAAGCCCTGTACACTCCTGGCAGGATCCTGATACACCGTGAATCCCTGTACACACCTGGCAGGATCCTGAGACACTGTGAAGCCCCGTACACACCTGGCAGGATCCTGATACACTGTGAAGCCCCGTACACACGGGGCAGGATCCTGATACACTGTGAAGCCCCGTACACACCTGGCAGGATCTTGATACACTGTGAAGCCCCGTACACACCTGGCAGGTTCCTGATACACTGTGAAGCCCTGTATAAACCTGGCAGGTTCCTGATACACTGTGAAACTCCGTACACACCTGGCAGGATGCTGATACACTGTGAAACCCCATACACACCTGGCAGGATCCTGATACACTGTGAAGCCCCGTACACACCTGGCAGGATCCTGATACACTGTGAAACCTCGTATACAACTGGCTGGTTCCTGATACACTGTGAAACCAAGTACACACCTGGCAGTTTCCTGATACACTGTGAAACCCTTTACACACCTGGCAGGATCCTGATACACTGTGAAGCCCCGTACACACCTGGCAGGATCCTGATACACTGTGAAGCCCTGTACACACCTGGCAGAAACCTGATACACTGTGAAGCCCCGTACACACCTGGCAGGATCCTGATACATTGTGAAACCCTGTACACACCGGCAGGATCCTGATACACGGTGAATCCCCGTACACACCTGGCAGGATCCTGATACATTGTGAAACCCTGTACACACCGGCAGGATCCTGATACACTGTGAATCCCCGTACACACCTGGCAGGATCCTGATACACTGTGAAGCCCCGTTCACACCGGCAGGTTCCTGATACACGGTGAAACCCCGTACACACCTGGCAGGATCCTGATACACTGTGAAGCCCCGTACACACCTGGCAGGTTCCTGATACACTGTGAAAGCCCATACACACCTGGCAGGATCCTGATACACTGTGAAACCTCGTATACACCTGGCTGGTTCCTGATACACTGTGAAGCCCCGTACACACCTGGCAGGATCCTGATACACTGTGAAGCCCTGTACACACCTGGCAGAAACCTGATACACTGTGAAGCCCCGTACACACCTGGCAGGATCCTGATACATTGTGAAACCCTGTACACACCGGCAGGATCCTGATACACGGTGAATCCCCGTACACACCTGGCAGGATCCTGATACATTGTGAAACCCTGTACACACCGGCAGGATCCTGATACACTGTGAATCCCCGTACACACCTGGCAGGATCCTGATACACTGTGAAGCCCCGTTCACACCTGGCAGGTTACTGATACACGGTGAAACCCCGTACACACCTGGCAGGATCCTGATACACTGTGAAGCCCCGTACACACCGGCAGGCTCCTGATACACTGTGAAACCCTGTACAAACCTGGCAGGATCGTGATACACTGTGAAACCCCGTACACACCTGGCAGGATCCTGATGCACTGTGAAGCCCCGTACACACCTGGCAGGATCCTGATACACTGTGAAGCCCTGGACACACGGGGCAGGATCCTGATATACTGTGAAGCCCCGTACACACCTGGCAGGATCCTGATGCACTGTGAAACCCCGTACACACCTGGCAGGATCCTGATACACTGTGAAACCCCATACACAACTGGCAGGATCCTGATACACTGTGAAGCCCCGTACACACCTGGCAGGTTCCTGATACACTGTGAAACCCCGTACACACCTGGCAGGTTCCTGATACACTGTTAAACCCCGTACACACCTGGCAGGAACCTGAGACACTGTGAAGCCCTGTACACATCTGGCAGGATCCTGAGACACTGTGAAACCCCGCACACACCTGGCAGGATCCTGATACACTGTGAAACCCCATACACAACTGGCAGGATCCTGATACACTGTGAAACCCCATACACTCCTGGCAGGATCCTGATACACTGTGAGGCCCCGTACACTCCTGGCAGGATCCTGATACACTGTGTAACCCCGTACACTCCTGGCAGGATCCTGATACACTGTGAAACCCTGTGCACTCCTGGCAGGTTCCTGATACACTGTGAAACCACGACACACCTGACAGGAACCTGAGACACTGTGAAGCCCCGTACACACCTGGCAAGATCTTGAGAAACTGTGAACCCTGTACACACCTAGCAGGATCCTGATACAATGTGAAACCCCGTACACACCTGGCAGGATCCTGATACACTGTGAAACCCCATACACAACTGGCAGCATCCTGATACACTGTGAAGCCCCGTACACACCTGGCAGGTTCCTGATACACTGTGTATCCCCGTACACACCTGGCAGGTTCCTGATACACTGTGAAGCCCCGTACGTACCTGGCAAGATCCTGAAACACTGTGAAACCCCGTACACACCTGGCAGGATCCTGATACACTGTGAAACCCTGTACACATCTGGCAGGATCCTGAGACACGGTGAAACCCCGCACACACCTGGCAGGATCCTGATACACTGTGAAACCCCGTACACACCTGGCAGGATCCTGATACACTGTGAAACCCCATACACTCCTGGCAGGATCCTGATACACTGTGAGGCCCCGTACACTCCTGGCAGGATCCTGATACACTGTGAAACCCTGTACACACCTGGCAGTATCCTGAGGCACTGTAAAGCCCCGTACACACCTGGCAGGATCCTGATACACTGTGAAACCTCGTACTCACCTGGCAGGATCCTGATACACTGTGAAACCACTTAGACACCTGGCAGGATCCTGATACACTGTGAAACCTCGTACACACCTGGCAGGATCCTGATACACTGTGAAACCACTTAGACACCTGGCAGGATCCTGATACACTGTGAAACCCTGTACACTCCTGGCAGCATCATGATACACTGTGAAACCTCGTAAACACCTGGCAGGATCCTGATGCACTGTGAAACCCTGTACACTCGAGGCAGGATCCTGATACACTGTGAAACCCTTTAAACACCTGGCAGGATCCTGAGACACTGTGAAGCCCCGTACACACCTGGCAGGATCCTGATACACTGTGAAACCCTGTACACACCTGGCAGTATCCTGATACAATGTGAAAACCCATACACACTTGTCAGGATCCCGATACACCGTGAAGCCCCGTACACACCTGGCTGGTTCCTGATACACCATGAAACCCCGTTCACACCTGGCAGGATCCTGATACACTGTGAAGCCTGTACACACCTGGCAGAAACCTGATACACTGTGAAGCCCCGTACACACCTGGCAGGATCCTGATACATTGTGAAACCCTGTACACACCGGCAGGATCCTGATACACGGTGAATCCCCGTACACACCTGGCAGGATCCTGATACATTGTGAAACCCTGTACACACCGGCAGGATCCTGATACACTGTGAATCCCCGTACACACCTGGCAGGATCCTGATACACTGTGAAGCCCCGTTCACACCGGCAGTTTCCTGATACACGGTGAAACACCGTACACACCTGGCAGGATCCTGATACACTGTGAAGCCCCGTTCACACCGGCAGGCTCCTGATACACTGTGAAACCCTGTACAAACCTGGCAGGATCGTGAAACACTGTGAAACCCCGTACACACCTGGCAGGATCCTGATGCACTGTGAAGCCCCGTACACACCTGGCAGGATCCTGATACACTGTGAAGCCCTGGACACACGGGGCAGGATCCTGATACACTGTGAAGCCCCGTACACACCTGGCAGGTTCCTGATACACTGTGAAAGCTCATACACACCTGGCAGGATCCTGATACACTGTGAAACCCCGTACACACCTGGCTGGTTCCTGATACACTGTGAAGCCCCGTACACTCCTGGCAGGATCCTGATATACTGTGAAGCCCTGTACACTCCTGGCAGGATCCTGATACACTTTTAAACCCTGTACACACCTGGCAGGATCATGAGACACTGTGAAGCCCCGTACACACCTGGCAGGATCCTGAGACACTGTGAAGCCCCGTACACACGGGGCAGGATCCTGATACACTGTGAAGCCCCGTACACACCGGCAGGCTCCTGATACACTGTGAAACCCTGTACAAACCTGGCAGGTTCGTGATACACTGTGAAACCCCGTACACACCTGGCAGGATCCTGATGCACTGTGAAGCCCCGTACACACCTGGCAGGATCCTGATACACTGTGAAGCCCTGGACACACGGGGCAGGATCCTGATACACTGTAAAGCCCCGTACACACCTGGCAGGTTCCTGATACACTGTGAAAGCCCATACACACCTGGCAGGATCCTGATACACTGTGAAGCCCCGTACACTCCTGGCAGGATCCTGATATACTGTGAAGCCCTGTACACTCCTGGCAGGATCCTGATACACCGTGAATCCCTGTACACACCTGGCAGGATCCTGAGACACTGTGAAGCCCCGTACACACCTGGCAGGATCCTGATACACTGTGAAGCCCCGTACACACGGGGCAGGATCCTGATACACTGTGAAGCCCCGTACACACCTGGCAGGATCTTGATACACTGTGAAGCCCCGTACACACCTGGCAGGTTCCTGATACACTGTGAAGCCCTGTATAAACCTGGCAGGTTCCTGATACACTGTGAAACTCCGTACACACCTGGCAGGATGCTGATACACTGTGAAACCCCATACACACCTGGCAGGATCCTGATACACTGTGAAGCCCCGTACACACCTGGCAGGATCCTGATACACTGTGAAACCTCGTATACAACTGGCTGGTTCCTGATACACTGTGAAACCAAGTACACACCTGGCAGTTTCCTGATACACTGTGAAACCCTTTACACACCTGGCAGGATCCTGATACACTGTGAAGCCCCGTACACACCTGGCAGGATCCTGATACACTGTGAAGCCCTGTACACACCTGGCAGAAACCTGATACACTGTGAAGCCCCGTACACACCTGGCAGGATCCTGATACATTGTGAAACCCTGTACACACCGGCAGGATCCTGATACACGGTGAATCCCCGTACACACCTGGCAGGATCCTGATACATTGTGAAACCCTGTACACACCGGCAGGATCCTGATACACTGTGAATCCCCGTACACACCTGGCAGGATCCTGATACACTGTGAAGCCCCGTTCACACCGGCAGGTTCCTGATACACGGTGAAACCCCGTACACACCTGGCAGGATCCTGATACACTGTGAAGCCCCGTACACACCTGGCAGGTTCCTGATACACTGTGAAAGCCCATACACACCTGGCAGGATCCTGATACACTGTGAAACCTCGTATACACCTGGCTGGTTCCTGATACACTGTGAAGCCCCGTACACACCTGGCAGGATCCTGATACACTGTGAAGCCCTGTACACACCTGGCAGAAACCTGATACACTGTGAAGCCCCGTACACACCTGGCAGGATCCTGATACATTGTGAAACCCTGTACACACCGGCAGGATCCTGATACACGGTGAATCCCCGTACACACCTGGCAGGATCCTGATACATTGTGAAACCCTGTACACACCGGCAGGATCCTGATACACTGTGAATCCCCGTACACACCTGGCAGGATCCTGATACACTGTGAAGCCCCGTTCACACCTGGCAGGTTACTGATACACGGTGAAACCCCGTACACACCTGGCAGGATCCTGATACACTGTGAAGCCCCGTACACACCGGCAGGCTCCTGATACACTGTGAAACCCTGTACAAACCTGGCAGGATCGTGATACACTGTGAAACCCCGTACACACCTGGCAGGATCCTGATGCACTGTGAAGCCCCGTACACACCTGGCAGGATCCTGATACACTGTGAAGCCCTGGACACACGGGGCAGGATCCTGATATACTGTGAAGCCCCGTACACACCTGGCAGGATCCTGATGCACTGTGAAACCCCGTACACACCTGGCAGGATCCTGATACACTGTGAAACCCCATACACAACTGGCAGGATCCTGATACACTGTGAAGCCCCGTACACACCTGGCAGGTTCCTGATACACTGTGAAACCCCGTACACACCTGGCAGGTTCCTGATACACTGTTAAACCCCGTACACACCTGGCAGGAACCTGAGACACTGTGAAGCCCTGTACACATCTGGCAGGATCCTGAGACACTGTGAAACCCCGCACACACCTGGCAGGATCCTGATACACTGTGAAACCCCATACACAACTGGCAGGATCCTGATACACTGTGAAACCCCATACACTCCTGGCAGGATCCTGATACACTGTGAGGCCCCGTACACTCCTGGCAGGATCCTGATACACTGTGTAACCCCGTACACTCCTGGCAGGATCCTGATACACTGTGAAACCCTGTGCACTCCTGGCAGGTTCCTGATGCACTGTGAAACCACGACACACCTGACAGGAACCTGAGACACTGTGAAGCCCCGTACACACCTGGCAAGATCTTGAGAAACTGTGAACCCTGTACACACCTAGCAGGATCCTGATACAATGTGAAACCCCGTACACACCTGGCAGGATCCTGATACACTGTGAAACCCCATACACAACTGGCAGCATCCTGATACACTGTGAAGCCCCGTACACACCTGGCAGGTTCCTGATACACTGTGTATCCCCGTACACACCTGGCAGGTTCCTGATACACTGTGAAGCCCCGTACGTACCTGGCAAGATCCTGAAACACTGTGAAACCCCGTACACACCTGGCAGGATCCTGATACACTGTGAAACCCTGTACACATCTGGCAGGATCCTGAGACACGGTGAAACCCCGCACACACCTGGCAGGATCCTGATACACTGTGAAACCCCGTACACACCTGGCAGGATCCTGATACACTGTGAAACCCCATACACTCCTGGCAGGATCCTGATACACTGTGAGGCCCCGTACACTCCTGGCAGGATCCTGATACACTGTGAAACCCTGTACACACCTGGCAGTATCCTGAGGCACTGTAAAGCCCCGTACACACCTGGCAGGATCCTGATACACTGTGAAACCTCGTACTCACCTGGCAGGATCCTGATACACTGTGAAACCACTTAGACACCTGGCAGGATCCTGATACACTGTGAAACCTCGTACACACCTGGCAGGACCCTGATACACTGTGAAACCACTTAGACACCTGGCAGGATCCTGATACACTGTGAAACCCTGTACACTCCTGGCAGCATCATGATACACTGTGAAACCTCGTAAACACCTGGCAGGATCCTGATGCACTGTGAAACCCTGTACACTCGAGGCAGGATCCTGATACACTGTGAAACCCTTTAAACACCTGGCAGGATCCTGAGACACTGTGAAGCCCCGTACACACCTGGCAGGATCCTGATACACTGTGAAACCCTGTACACACCTGGCAGTATCCTGATACAATGTGAAAACCCATACACACTTGTCAGGATCCCGATACACCGTGAAGCCCCGTACACACCTGGCTGGTTCCTGATACACCATGAAACCCCGTTCACACCTGGCAGGATCCTGATACACTGTGAAGCCTGTACACACCTGGCAGAAACCTGATACACTGTGAAGCCCCGTACACACCTGGCAGGATCCTGATACATTGTGAAACCCTGTACACACCGGCAGGATCCTGATACACGGTGAATCCCCGTACACACCTGGCAGGATCCTGATACATTGTGAAACCCTGTACACACCGGCAGGATCCTGATACACTGTGAATCCCCGTACACACCTGGCAGGATCCTGATACACTGTGAAGCCCCGTTCACACCGGCAGTTTCCTGATACACGGTGAAACACCGTACACACCTGGCAGGATCCTGATACACTGTGAAGCCCCGTTCACACCGGCAGGCTCCTGATACACTGTGAAACCCTGTACAAACCTGGCAGGATCGTGAAACACTGTGAAACCCCGTACACACCTGGCAGGATCCTGATGCACTGTGAAGCCCCGTACACACCTGGCAGGATCCTGATACACTGTGAAGCCCTGGACACACGGGGCAGGATCCTGATACACTGTGAAGCCCCGTACACACCTGGCAGGTTCCTGATACACTGTGAAAGCTCATACACACCTGGCAGGATCCTGATACACTGTGAAACCCCGTACACACCTGGCTGGTTCCTGATACACTGTGAAGCCCCGTACACTCCTGGCAGGATCCTGATATACTGTGAAGCCCTGTACACTCCTGGCAGGATCCTGATACACTTTTAAACCCTGTACACACCTGGCAGGATCATGAGACACTGTGAAGCCCCGTACACACCTGGCAGGATCCTGAGACACTGTGAAGCCCCGTACACACGGGGCAGGATCCTGATACACTGTGAAGCCCCGTACACACCTGGCAGGATCCTGATACACTGTGAAGCCCCGTACACACCTGGCAGGATCCTGATACACTGTGAAACCCCATACACACCTGGCAGGATCCTGATACACTGTGAAACCCCATACACTCCTGGCAGGATCCTGATACACTGTGAGGCCCCGTACACTCCTGGCAGGATCCTGATACACTGTGTAACCCCGTACACTCCTGGCAGGATCCTGATACACTGTGAAACCCCGTGCACTCCTGGCAGGTTCCTGATACACTGTGAAACCACGACACACCTGACAGGATCCTGAGACACTGTGAAGCCCCGTACACACCTGGCAAGATCTTGAGAAACTGTGAACCCTGTACACACCTAGCAGGATCCTGAGACACTGTGTAGCCCCGTACACACCTGGCAGGATCCTGATACAATGTGATCCTCGTACACACCTGGCAGGATCCTGATACACTGTGAAACCCCGACACACCTGGCAGGATCCTGATACACTGTGAAACCCTGTACACTCCTGGCAGGATCCTGATACACTGTGAAACCCTGTACACACCTGGCAGTATCCTGAGGCACTGTAAAGCCCCGTACACACCTGGCAGGATCCTGATACACTGTGAAACCTCATACTCACCTGGCAGGATCCTGATACACTGTGAAACCACTTAGACACCTGGCAGGATCCTGATACACTGTGAAACCTCGTACACACCTGGCAGGATCCTGATACACTGTGAAACCACTTAGACACCTGGCAGGATCCTGATACACTGTGAAACCCTGTACACTCCTGGCATGATCATGATACACTGTGAAACCTCGTAAACACCTGGCAGGATCCTGATGCACTGTGAAACCCTGTACACTCGAGGCAGGATCCTGATACACTGTGAAACCCTTTACACACCTGGCAGGATCCTGAGACACTGTGAAGCCCCGTACACACCTGGCAGGATCCTGATACACTGTGAAACACTGTACACACCTGGCAGTATCCTGATACAATGTGAAACCCCATACACACTTGTCAGGATCCCGATACACCGTGAAGCCCCGTACACACCTGGCAGGATCCTGATACACCATGAAACCCCGTTCACACCTGGCAGGATCCTGATACACTTTAAAGCCCTGTACACACCTGGCAGAAACCTGATACACTGTGAAACCCCGTACACACCTGGCAGGATCCTGATACATTGTGAAACCCTGTACACACCGGCAGGATCCTGATACACGGTGAATCCCCGTACACACCTGGCAGGATCCTGATACATTGTGAAACCCTGTACACACCGGCAGGATCCTGATACACTGTGAATCCCCGTACACACCTGGCAGGATCCTGATACACTGTGAAGCCCCGTTCACACCGGCAGGTTCCTGATACACGGTGAAACACCGTACACACCTGGCAGGATCCTGATACACTGTGAAGCCCCGTTCACACCGGCAGGTTCCTGATACACGGTGAAACACCGTACACACCTGGCAGGATCCTGATACACTGTGAAGCCCCGTACACACCGGCAGGCTCCTGATACACTGTGAAACCCTGTACAAACCTGGCAGGTTCGTGATACACTGTGAAACCCCGTACACACCTGGCAGGATCCTGATGCGCTGTGAAGCCCCGTACACACCTGGCAGGATCCTGATACACTGTGAAGCCCTGGACACACGGGGCAGGATCCTGATACACTGTGAAGCCCCGTACACACCTGGCAGGATCCTGATACACTGTAAAGCCCCGTACACACCTGGCAGGTTCCTGATACACTGTGAAAGCCCATACACACCTGGCAGGATCCTGATACACTGTGAAGCCCCGTACACTCCTGGCAGGATCCTGATATACTGTGAAGCCCTGTACACTCCTGGCAGGATCCTGATACACCGTGAATCCCTGTACACACCTGGCAGGATCCTGAGACACTGTGAAGCCCCGTACACACCTGGCAGGATCCTGATACACTGTGAAGCCCCGTACACACGGGGCAGGATCCTGATACACTGTGAAGCCCCGTACACACCTGGCAGGATCTTGATACACTGTGAAGCCCCGTACACACCTGGCAGGTTCCTGATACACTGTGAAGCCCTGTATAAACCTGGCAGGTTCCTGATACACTGTGAAACTCCGTACACACCTGGCAGGATGCTGATACACTGTGAAACCCCATACACACCTGGCAGGATCCTGATACACTGTGAAGCCCCGTACACACCTGGCAGGATCCTGATACACTGTGAAACCTCGTATACAACTGGCTGGTTCCTGATACACTGTGAAACCAAGTACACACCTGGCAGTTTCCTGATACACTGTGAAACCCTTTACACACCTGGCAGGATCCTGATGCACTGTGAAGCCCCGTACACACCTGGCAGGATCCTGATACACTGTGAAGCCCTGTACACACCTGGCAGAAACCTGATACACTGTGAAGCCCCGTACACACCTGGCAGGATCCTGATACATTGTGAAACCCTGTACACACCGGCAGGATCCTGATACACGGTGAATCCCCGTACACACCTGGCAGGATCCTGATACATTGTGAAACCCTGTACACACCGGCAGGATCCTGATACACTGTGAATCCCCGTACACACCTGGCAGGATCCTGATACACTGTGAAGCCCCGTTCACACCGGCAGGTTCCTGATACACGGTGAAACCCCGTACACACCTGGCAGGATCCTGATACACTGTGAAGCCCCGTACACACCTGGCAGGTTCCTGATACACTGTGAAAGCCCATACACACCTGGCAGGATCCTGATACACTGTGAAACCTCGTATACACCTGGCTGGTTCCTGATACACTGTGAAGCCCCGTACACACCTGGCAGGATCCTGATACACTGTGAAGCCCTGTACACACCTGGCAGAAACCTGATACACTGTGAAGCCCCGTACACACCTGGCAGGATCCTGATACATTGTGAAACCCTGTACACACCGGCAGGATCCTGATACACGGTGAATCCCCGTACACACCTGGCAGGATCCTGATACATTGTGAAACCCTGTACACACCGGCAGGATCCTGATACACTGTGAATCCCCGTACACACCTGGCAGGATCCTGATACACTGTGAAGCCCCGTTCACACCTGGCAGGTTCCTGATACACGATGAAACCCCGTACACACCTGGCAGGATCCTGATACACTGTGAAGCCCCGTACACACCGGCAGGCTCCTGATACACTGTGAAACCCTGTACAAACCTGGCAGGATCGTGATACACTGTGAAACCCCGTACACACCTGGCAGGATCCTGATGCACTGTGAAGCCCCGTACACACCTGGCAGGATTTTGATACACTGTGAAGCCCTGGACACACGGGGCAGGATCCTGATATACTGTGAAGCCCCGTACACACCTGGCAGGATCCTGATGCACTGTGAAACCCCGTACACACCTGGCAGGATCCTGATACACTGTGAAACCCCATACACAACTGGCAGGATCCTGATACACTGTGAAGCCCCGTACACACCTGGCAGGTTCCTGATACACTGTGAAACCCCGTACACACCTGGCAGGTTCCTGATACACTGTTAAACCCCGTACACACCTGGCAGGAACCTGAGACACTGTGAAGCCCTGTACACATCTGGCAGGATCCTGAGACACTGTGAAACCCCGCACACACCTGGCAGGATCCTGATACACTGTGAAACCCCGTACACACCTGGCAGGATCCTGATACACTGTGAAACCCCATACACTCCTGGCAGGATCCTGATACACTGTGAGGCCCCGTACACTCCTGGCAGGATCCTGATACACTGTGTAACCCCGTACACTCCTGGCAGGATCCTGATACACTGTGAAACCCTGTGCACTCCTGGCAGGTTCCTGATACACTGTGAAACCACGACACACCTGACAGGATCCTGAGACACTGTGAAGCCCCGTACACACCTGGCAAGATCTTGAGAAACTGTGAACCCTGTACACACCTAGCAGGATCCTGATACAATGTGAAACCCCGTACACACCTGGCAGGATCCTGATACACTGTGAAACCCCATACACAACTGGCAGGATCCTGATACACTGTGAAGCCCCGTACACACCTGGCAGGTTCCTGATACACTGTGTATCCCCGTACACACCTGGCAGGTTCCTGATACACTGTGAAGCCCCGTACGTACCTGGCAAGATCCTGAAACACTGTGAAACCCCGTACACACCTGGCAGGATCCTGATACACTGTGAAACCCTGTACACATCTGGCAGGATCCTGAGACACGGTGAAACCCCGCACACACCTGGCAGGATCCTGATACACTGTGAAACCCCGTACACACCTGGCAGGATCCTGATACACTGTGAAACCCCATACACTCCTGGCAGGATCCTGATACACTGTGAGGCCCCGTACACTCCTGGCAGGATCCTGATACACTGTGAAACCCTGTACACACCTGGCAGTATCCTGAGGCACTGTTAAGCCCCGTACACACCTGGCAGGATCCTGATACACTGTGAAACCTCGTACTCACCTGGCAGGATCCTGATACACTGTGAAACCACTTAGACACCTGGCAGGATCCTGATACACTGTGAAACCTCGTACACACCTGGCAGGATCCTGATACACTGTGAAACCACTTAGACACCTGGCAGGATCCTGATACACTGTGAAACCCTGTACACTCCTGGCAGCATCATGATACACTGTGAAACCTCGTAAACACCTGGCAGGATCCTGATGCACTGTGAAACCCTGTACACTCGAGGCAGGATCCTGATACACTGTGAAACCCTTTAAACACCTGGCAGGATCCTGAGACACTGTGAAGCCCCGTACACACCTGGCAGGATCCTGATACACTGTGAAACCCTGTACACACCTGGCAGTATCCTGATACAATGTGAAAACCCATACACACTTGTCAGGATCCCGATACACCGTGAAGCCCCGTACACACCTGGCAGTATCCTGATACACCATGAAACCCCGTTCACACCTGGCAGGATCCTGATACACTGTGAAGCCTGTACACACCTGGCAGAAACCTGATACACTGTGAAGCCCCGTACACACCTGGCAGGATCCTGATACATTGTGAAACCCTGTACACACCGGCAGGATCCTGATACACGGTGAATCCCCGTACACACCTGGCAGGATCCTGATACATTGTGAAACCCTGTACACACCGGCAGGATCCTGATACACTGTGAATCCCCTTACACACCTGGCAGGATCCTGATACACTGTGAAGCCCCGTTCACACCGGCAGTTTCCTGATACACGGTGAAACACCGTACACACCTGGCAGGATCCTGATACACTGTGAAGCCCCGTTCACACCGGCAGGCTCCTGATACACTGTGAAACCCTGTACAAACCTGGCAGGATCGTGAAACACTGTGAAACCCCGTACACACCTGGCAGGATCCTGATGCACTGTGAAGCCCCGTACACACCTGGCAGGATCCTGATACACTGTGAAGCCCTGGACACACGGGGCAGGATCCTGATACACTGTGAAGCACCGTACACACCTGGCAGGATCCTGATACACTGTGAAGCCCCGTACACACCTGGCAGGTTCCTGATACACTGTGAAAGCTCATACACACCTGGCAGGATCCTGATACACTGTGAAGCCCCGTACACTCCTGGCAGGATCCTGATATACTGTGAAGCCCTGTACACTCCTGGCAGGATCCTGATACACTTTTAAACCCTGTACACACCTGGCAGGATCATGAGACACTGTGAAGCCCCGTACACACCTGGCAGGATCCTGAGACACTGTGAAGCCCCGTACACACGGGGCAGGATCCTGATACACTGTGAAGCCCCGTACACACCTGGCAGGATCCTGATACACTGTGAAGCCCCGTACACACCTGGCAGGTTCCTGATACACTGTGAAGCCCTGTATAAACCTGGCAGGTTCCTGATACACTGTGAAACCTCGTATACACCTGGCTGGTTCCTGATACACTGTGAAACCCCGTACACACCTGGCAGGTTCCTGATACACTGTGAAACCCTTTACACACCTGGCAGGATCCTGATACACTGTGAAGCCCCGTACACACCTGGCAGGATCCTGATACACTGTGATACCCCATTCACAACTGGCAGGATCCTGATACACTGTGAAGCCCCGTACACACCTGGCAGGTTCCTGATACACTGTGAAACCCCGTACACACCTGGCAGGTTCCTGAAACACTGTGAAGCCCCGTACGTACCTGGCAGGATCCTGATACACTGTGAAACCCCGTACACACCTGGCAGGATCCTGATACACTGTGAAACCCCATACACTCCTGGCAGGATCCTGATACACTGTGAGGCCCCGTACACTCCTGGCAGGATGCTGATACACTGTGAAACCCCGTACACTCCTGGCAGGATCCTGATACACTGTGTAACCCCGTACACTCCTGGCAGGATCCTGATACACTGTGAAACCCCGTGCACTCCTGGCAGGTTCCTGATACACTGTGAAACCACGACACACCTGACAGGATCCTGAGACACTGTGAAGCCCCGTACGCACCTGGCAAGATCTTGAGAAACTGTGAACCCTGTACACACCTAGCAGGATCCTGATACACTGTGAAACCCCGACACACCTGGCAGGATCCTGATACACTGTGAAACCCTGTACACTCCTGGCAGGATCCTGATACACTGTGAAACCATGTACACACCTGGCAGTATCCTGAGGCACTGTAAAGCCCCGTACACACCTGGCAGGATCCTGATACACTGTGAAACCTCGTACTCACCTGGCAGGATCCTGATACACTGTGAAACCACTTAGACACCTGGCAGGATCCTGATACACTGTGCAACCTCGTACACACCTGGCAGGATCCTGATACACTGTGAAACCACTTAGACACCTGGCAGGATCCTGATACACTGTGAAACCCTGTACACTCCTGGTAGGATCATGATACACTGTGAAACCTCGTAAACACCTGGCAGGATCCTGATGCACTGTGAAACCCTGTACACTCGAGGCAGGATCCTGATACACTGTGAAACCCTTTACACACCTGGCAGGATCCTGAGACACTGTGAAGCCCGTACACACCTGGCAGGATCCCGATACACTGTGAAACCCTGTACACACCTGGCAGTATCCTGATACAATGTGAAACCCCATACACACTTGTCAGGATCCCGATACACCGTGAAGCCCCGTACACACCTGGCAGGATCCTGATACACCATGAAACCCCGTTCACACCTGGCAGGATCCTGATACACTGTGAAGCCCTGTACACACCTGGCAGAAACCTGATACACTGTGAAGCCCCGTACACACCTGGCAGGATCCTGATACATTGTGAAACCCTGTACACACCGGCAGGATCCTGATACACGGTGAATCCCCGTACACACCTGGCAGGATCCTGATACATTGTGAAAGCCTGTACACACCGGCAGGATCCTGATACACTGTGAATCCCCGTACACACCTGGCAGGATCCTGATACACTGTGAAGCCCCGTTCACACCGGCAGTTTCCTGATACACGGTGAAACACCGTACACACCTGGCAGGATCCTGATACACTGTGAAGCCCCGTACACACCGGCAGGCTCCTGATACACTGTGAAACCCTGTACAAACCTGGCAGGATCGTGATACTCTGTGAAACCCCGTACACACCTGGCAGGATCCTGATGCACTGTGAAGCCCCGTACACACCTGGCAGGATCCTGATACACTGTGAAGCCCCGTACACACCTGGCAGGTTCCTGATACACTGTGAAGCCCCGTACACTCCTGGCAGGATCCTGATACACTGTGAATCCCCGTACACACCTGGCAGGATCCTGATACACTGTGAATCCCCGTACACACCTGGCAGGTTCCTGATACACTGTGAAAGCCCATACACACCTGGCAGGATCCTGATACACTGTGAAACCTCGTATACACCTGGCTGGTTCCTGATACACTGTGAAGCCCCGTACACACCTGGCAGGATCCTGATACACTGTGAAGCCCTGTACACACCTGGCAGAAACCTGATACACTGTGAAGCCCCGTACACACCTGGCAGGATCCTGATACATTGTGAAACCCTGTACACACCGGCAGGATCCTGATAAACGGTGAATCTCCGTACACACCTGGCAGGATCCTGATACATTGTGAAACCCTGTACACACCGGCAGGATCCTGATACACTGTGAATCCCCGTACACACCTGGCAGGATCCTGATACACTGTGAAGCCCCGTTCACACCGGCAGGTTCCTGATACACGGTGAAACCCCGTACACACCTGGCAGGATCCTGATACACTGTGAAGCCCCGTACACACCGGAAGGCTCCTGATACACTGTGAAACCCTGTACAAACCTGGCAGGATCGTGATACACTGTGAAACCCCGTACACACCTGGCAGGATCCTGATGCACTGTGAAGCCCCGTACACACCTGGCAGGATCCTGATACACTGTGAAGCCCTGGACACACGGGGCAGGAGCATGATACACTGTGAAGCCCCGTACACACCTGGCAGGATCCTGATGCTCTGTGAAACCCCGTACACACCTGGCAGGATCCTGATACACTGTGAAACCCCATACACAACTGGCAGGATCCTGATACACTGTGAAGCCCCGTACACACCTGGCAGGTTCCTGATACATTGTGAAACCCCGTACACACCTGGCAGGTTCCTGATACACTGTGAAGCCCCGTACGTACCTGGCAGGATCCTGATACACTGTGAAACCCCGTACACACCTGGCAGGATCCTGATACACTGTGAAACACCATACACTCCTGGCAGGATCCTGATACACTGTGAAACCCTGGACACACCTGGCAGGATCCTGATACACTGTGAAGCCCCGTACACACCTGGCAGAATCCTGATACACTTTGAAACCTCGTATACACCTGGCTGGTTCCTGATACACTGTGAAACCCCATACACACCTGGCAGGATTCTGATACACTGTGAAGCCCCGTACACACCTGGCAGGATCCTGATACACTGTGAAGCCCTGGACACACGGGGCAGGATCCTGATACACTGTGAAGCCCCGTACACACCTGGCAGGATCCTGATACACTGTGAAGCCCCGTACACACCTGGCAGGTTCCTGATACAATGTGAAAGCCCATACACACCTGGCAGGATCCTGATACACTGTGAAGCCCCGTACACTCCTGGCAGGATCCTGATATACTGTGAAGCCCTGTACACTCCTGGCAGGATCCTGATACACCGTGAATCCCTGTACACACCTGGCAGGATCCTGAGACACTGTGAAGCCCCGTACACACCTGGCAGGATCCTGATACACTGTGAAGCCCCGTACACACGGGGCAGGATCCTGACACACTGTGAAGCCCCGTACACACCTGGCAGGATCTTGATACACTGTGAAGCCCCGTACACACCTGGCAGGTTTCTGATACACTGTGAAGCCCTGTATAAACCTGGCAGGTTCCTGATACACTGTGAAACTCCGTACACACCTGGCAGGATGCTGATACACTGTGAAACCCCATACACACCTGGCAGGATCCTGATACACTGTGAAGCCCCGTACACACCTGGCAGGATCCTGATACACTGTGAAACCTCGTATACAACTGGCTGGTTCCTGATACACTGTGAAACCCCGTACACACCTGGCAGTTTCCTGATACACTGTGAAACCCTTTACACACCTGGCAGGATACTGATACACTGTGAAGCCCCGTACACACCTGGCAGGATCCTGATACACTGTGAAGCCCTGTACACACCTGGCAGAAACCTGATACACTGTGAAGCCCCGTACACACCTGGCAGGATCCTGATACATTGTGAAACCCTGTACACACCGGCAGGATCCTGATACACGGTGAATCCCCGTACACACCTGGCAGGATCCTGATACATTGTGAAAGCCTGTACACACCGGCAGGATCCTGATACACTGTGAATCCCCGTACACACCTGGCAGGATCCTGATACACTGTGAAGCCCCGTTCACACCGGCAGGTTCCTGATACACGGTGAAACCCCGTACACACCTGGCAGGATCCTGATACACTGTGAAGCCCCGTACACACCTGGCAGGTTCCTGATACACTGTGAAAGCCCATACACACCTGGCAGGATCCTGATACACTGTGAAACCTCGTATACACCTGGCTGGTTCCTGATACACTGTGAAGCCCCGTACACACCTGGCAGGATCCTGATACACTGTGAAGCCCTGTACACACCTGGCAGAAACCTGATACACTGTGAAGCCCCGTACACACCTGGCAGGATCCTGATACATTGTGAAACCCTGTACACACCGGCAGGAACCTGATACACGGTGAATCCCAGTACACACCTGGCAGGATCCTGATATATTGTGAAACCCTGTACACACCGGCAGGATCCTGATACACTGTGAATCCCCGTACACACCTGGCAGGATCCTGATACACTGTGAAGCCCCGTTCACACCGGCAGGTTCCTGATACACGGTGAAACCCCGTACACACCTGGCAGGATCCTGATACACTGTGAAGCCCCGTACACACCGGCAGGCTCCTGATACACTGTGAAACCCTGTACAAACCTGGCAGGATCGTGATACACTGTGAAACCCCGTACACACCTGGCAGGATCCTGATGCACTGTGAAGCCCCGTACACACCTGGCAGGATCCTGATACACTGTGAAGCCCTGGACACACGGGGCAGGATCCTGATACACTGTGAAGCCCCGTACACACCTGGCAGGATCCTGATGCACTGAGAAACCCCGTACACACCTGGCAGGATCCTGATACACTGTGAAACCCCATACACAACTGGCAGGATCCTGATACACTGTGAAGCCCCGTACACACCTGGCAGGTTCCTGATACACTGTGAAACCCCGTACACACCTGGCAGGTTCCTGATACACTGTTAAACCCCGTACACACCTGGCAGGAACCTGAGACACTGTGAAGCCCTGTACACATCTGGCAGGATCCTGAGACACTGTGAAACCCCGCACACACCTGGCAGGATCCTGATACACTGTGAAACCCCGTACACACCTGGCAGGATCCTGATACACTGTGAAACCCCATACACTCCTGGCAGGATCCTGATACACTGTGAGGCCCCGTACACTCCTGGCAGGATCCTGATACTCTGTGTAACCCCGTACACTCCTGGCAGGATCCTGATACACTGTGAAACCCCGTGCACTCCTGGCAGGTTCCTGATACACTGTGAAACCACGACACACCTGACAGGATCCTGAGACACTGTGAAGCCCCGTACACACCTGGCAAGATCTTGAGAAACTGTGAACCCTGTACACACCTAGCAGGATCCTGAGACACTGTGTAGCCCCGTACACACCTGGCAGGATCCTGATACAATGTGAATCCTCGTACACACCTGGCAGGATCCTGATACACTGTGAAACCCCGACACACCTGGCAGGATCCTGATACACTGTGAAACCCTGTACACTCCTGGCAGGATCCTGATACACTGTGAAACCCTGTACACACCTGGCACTATCCTGAGGCACTGTAAAGCCCCGTACACACCTGGCAGGATCCTGATACACTGTGAAACCTCGTACTCACCTGGCAGGATCCTGATACACTGTGAAACCACTTAGACACCTGGCAGGATCCTGATACACTGTGAAACCTCGTACACACCTGGCAGGATCCTGAAACACTGTGAATCCCCGTTCATACCTGGCAGGATCCTGATACACTGTGAAGCCCCGTTCACACCGGCAGGTTCCTGATACACGGTGAAACACCGTACACACCTGGCAGGATCCTGATACACTGTGAAGTCCCGTACACACCGGCAGGCTCCTGATACACTGTGAAACCCTGTACAAACCTGGCAGGTTCGTGATACACTGTGAAACCCCGTACACACCTGGCAGGATCCTGATGCGCTGTGAAGCCCCGTACACACCTGGCAGGATCCTGATACACTGTGAAGCCCTGGACACACGGGGCAGGATCCTGATACACTGTGAAGCCCCGTACACACCTGGCAGGATCCTGATACACTGTGAAGCCCCGTACACACCTGGCAGGTTCCTGATACACTGTGAAAGCCCGTACACTCCTGGCAGGATCCTGATATACTGTGAAGCCCTGTACACTCCTGGCAGGATCCTGATACACCGTGAATCCCTGTACACACCTGGCAGGATCCTGAGACACTGTGAAGCCCCGTACACACCTGGCAGGATCCTGAGACACTGTGAAGCCCCGTACACACGGGGCAGGATGCTGATACACTGTGAAGCCCCGTACACACCTAGCAGGATCTTGATACACTGTGAAGCCCCGTACACACCTGGCAGGTTCCTGATACACTGTGAAGCCCTGCATAAACCTGGCAGGTTCCTGATACACTGTGAAACTCCGTACACACCTGGCAGGATGCTGATACACTGTGAAACCCCATACACACCTGGCAGGATCCTGATACACTGTGAAGCCCCGTACACACCTGGCAGGATCCTGATACACTTTGAAACCTCGTATACAACTGGCTGGTTCCTGATACACTGTGAAACCCCGTACACACCTGGCAGTTTCCTGATACACTGTGAAACCCTTTACACACCTGGCAGGATCCTGATACACTGTGAAGCCCCGTACACACCTGGCAGGATCCTGATACATTGTGAAACCTTGTACACACCGGCAGGATCCTGATACACTGTGAATCCCCGTACACACCTGGCAGGATCCTGATACACTGTGAAGCCCCGTTCACACCGGCAGGTTCCTGATACACGGTGAAACCCCGTACACACCTGGCAGGATCCTGATACACTGTGAAGCCCTGTACACACCTGGCAGAAACCTGATACACTGTGAAGCCCCGTACACACCTGGCAGGATCCTGATACATTGTGAAACCCTGTACACACCGGCAGGATCCTGATACACGGTGAATCCCCGTACACACCTGGCAGGATCCTGATACATTGTGAAACCCTGTACACACCGGCAGGATCCTGATACACTGTGAATCCCCGTACACACCTGGCAGGATCCTGATACACTGTGAAGCCCCGTTCACACCGGCAGGTTCCTGATACACGGTGAAACCCCGTACACACCTGGCAGGATCCTGATACACTGTGAAGCCCCGTACACACCTGGCAGGTTCCTGATACACTGTGAAAGCCCATACACACCTGGCAGGATCCTGATACACTGTGAAACCTCGTATACACCTGGCTGGTTCCTGATACACTGTGAAGCCCCGTACACACCTGGCAGGATCCTGATACACTGTGAAACCCCGTACACACCTGGCAGGATCCTGATGCACTGTGAAGCCCCGTACACACCTGGCAGGATCCTGATACACTGTGAAGCCCTGGACAAACCTGGCAGGATCGTGATACACTGTGAAACCCCGTACACACCTGGCAGGATCCTGATGCACTGTGAAGCCCCGTACACACCTGGCAGGATCCTGATACACTGTGAAGCTCTGGACACACGGGGCAGGAGCATGATACACTGTGAAGCCCCGTACACACCTCGCAGGATCCTGATGCACTGTGAAACCCCGTACACACCTGGCAGGATCCTGATACACTGTGAAACCCCATACACAACTGGCAGGATCCTGATACACTGTGAAGCCCCGTACACACCTGGCAGGTTCCTGATACACTGTGAAACCCCGTACACACCTGGCAGGTTCCTGATACACTGTGAAGCCCCGTACGTACCTGGCAGGATCCTGATACACTGTGAAACCCCGTACACACCTGGCAGGATCCTGATACACTGTGAAACACCATACACTCCTGGCAGGATCCTGATACACTGTGAAACCCCGTACACACCTGGCAGGATCCTGATACACTGTGAAGCCCCGTACACACCTGGCAGAATCCTGATACACCGTGAAACCTCGTATACACCTGGCTGGTTCCTGATACACTGTGAAACCCCATACACACCTGGCAGGATTCTGATACACTGTGAAGCCCCGTACACACCTGGCAGGTTCCTGATACACTGTTAAACCCCGTACACACCTGGCAGGAACCTGAGACACTGTGAAGCCCCGTACACAACTGGCAGGATCCTGAGACACTGTGAAACCCCGTACACACCTGGCAGGATCCTGATACACTGTGAAACCCCGTACACACCTGGCAGGATCCTGATACACTGTGAAACCCCATACACAACTGGCAGGATCCTGATACACTGTGAAGCCCCGTACACACCTGGCAGGTTCCTGATACACTGTGTATCCCCGTACACACCTGGCAGGTTCCTGATACACTGTGAAGCCCCGTACGTACCTGGCAAGATCCTGATACACTGTGAAGCCCCGTACACACCTGGCAGGTTCCTGATACACTGTGAAAGCTCATACACACCTGGCAGGTTCCTGATACACTGTGAAGCCCTGGACACACGGGGCAGGATCCTGATACACTGTGAAGCACCGTACACACCTGGCAGGATCCTGATACACTGTGAAGCCCCGTACACACCTGGCAGGTTCCTGATACACTGTGAAAGCTCATACACACCTGGCAGGATCCTGATACACTGTGAAGCCCCGTACACTCCTGGCAGGATCCTGATATACTGTGAAGCCCTGTACACTCCTGGCAGGATCCTGATACACTTTTAAACCCTGTACACACCTGGCAGGATCATGAGACACTGTGAAGCCCCGTACACACCTGGCAGGATCCTGAGACACTGTGAAGCCCCGTACACACGGGGCAGGATCCTGATACACTGTGAAGCCCCGTACACACCTGGCAGGATCCTGATACACTGTGAAGCCCCGTACACACCTGGCAGGTTCCTGATACACTGTGAAGCCCTGTATAAACCTGGCAGGTTCCTGATACACTGTGAAACCTCGTATACACCTGGCTGGTTCCTGATACACTGTGAAACCCCGTACACACCTGGCAGGTTCCTGATACACTGTGAAACCCTTTACACACCTGGCAGGATCCTGATACACTGTGAAGCCCCGTACACACCTGGCAGGATCCTGATACACTGTGATACCCCATTCACAACTGGCAGGATCCTGATACACTGTGAAGCCCCGTACACACCTGGCAGGTTCCTGATACACTGTGAAACCCCGTACACACCTGGCAGGTTCCTGAAACACTGTGAAGCCCCGTACATACCTGGCAGGATCCTGATACACTGTGAAACCCCGTACACACCTGGCAGGATCCTGATACACTGTGAAACCCCATACACTCCTGGCAGGATCCTGATACACTGTGAGGCCCCGTACACTCCTGGCAGGATGCTGATACACTGTGAAACCCCGTACACTCCTGGCAGGATCCTGATACACTGTGTAACCCCGTACACTCCTGGCAGGATCCTGATACACTGTGAAACCCCGTGCACTCCTGGCAGGTTCCTGATACACTGTGAAACCACGACACACCTGACAGGATCCTGAGACACTGTGAAGCCCCGTACGCACCTGGCAAGATCTTGAGAAACTGTGAACCCTGTACACACCTAGCTGGATCCTGATACACTGTGAAACCCCGACACACCTGGCAGGATCCTGATACACTGTGAAACCCTGTACACTCCTGGCAGGATCCTGATACACTGTGAAACCATGTACACACCTGGCAGTATCCTGAGGCACTGTAAAGCCCCGTACACACCTGGCAGGATCCTGATACACTGTGAAACCTCGTACTCACCTGGCAGGATCCTGATACACTGTGAAACCACTTAGACACCTGGCAGGATCCTGATACACTGTGCAACCTCGTACACACCTGGCAGGATCCTGATACACTGTGAAACCACTTAGACACCTGGCAGGATCCTGATACACTGTGAAACCCTGTACACTCCTGGTAGGATCATGATACACTGTGAAACCTCGTAAACACCTGGCAGGATCCTGATGCACTGTGAAACCCTGTACACTCGAGGCAGGATCCTGATACACTGTGAAACCCTTTACACACCTGGCAGGATCCTGAGACACTGTGAAGCCCGTACACACCTGGCAGGATCCCGATACACTGTGAAACCCTGTACACACCTGGCAGTATCCTGATACAATGTGAAACCCCATACACACTTGTCAGGATCCCGATACACCGTGAAGCCCCGTACACACCTGGCAGGATCCTGATACACCATGAAACCCCGTTCACACCTGGCAGGATCCTGATACACTGTGAAGCCCTGTACACACCTGGCAGAAACCTGATACACTGTGAAGCCCCGTACACACCTGGCAGGATCCTGATACATTGTGAAACCCTGTACACACCGGCAGGATCCTGATACACGGTGAATCCCCGTACACACCTGGCAGGATCCTGATACATTGTGAAAGCCTGTACACACCGGCAGGATCCTGATACACTGTGAATCCCCGTACACACCTGGCAGGATCCTGATACACTGTGAAGCCCCGTTCACACCGGCAGTTTCCTGATACACGGTGAAACACCGTACACACCTGGCAGGATCCTGATACACTGTGAAGCCCCGTACACACCGGCAGGCTCCTGATACACTGTGAAACCCTGTACAAACCTGGCAGGATCGTGATACTCTGTGAAACCCCGTACACACCTGGCAGGATCCTGATGCACTGTGAAGCCCCGTACACACCTGGCAGGATCCTGATACACTGTGAAGCCCCGTACACACCTGGCAGGTTCCTGATACACTGTGAAGCCCCGTACACTCCTGGCAGGATCCTGATACACTG
Source organism: Carcharodon carcharias (assembly GCF_017639515.1). Lineage (NCBI taxonomy): Eukaryota > Metazoa > Chordata > Chondrichthyes > Lamniformes > Lamnidae > Carcharodon > Carcharodon carcharias. Next base: position 641,370 of record NW_024470595.1, on the reverse strand, counting down.
TGAATCCCCGTACACACCTGGCAGGATCCTGATACACTGTGAATCCCCGTACACACCTGGCAGGTTCCTGATACACTGTGAAAGCCCATACACACCTGGCAGGATCCTGATACACTGTGAAACCTCGTATACACCTGGCTGGTTCCTGATACACTGTGAAGCCCCGTACACACCTGGCAGGATCCTGATACACTGTGAAGCCCTGTACACACCTGGCAGAAACCTGATACACTGTGAAGCCCCGTACACACCTGGCAGGATCCTGATACATTGTGAAACCCTGTACACACCGGCAGGATCCTGATAAACGGTGAATCTCCGTACACACCTGGCAGGATCCTGATACATTGTGAAACCCTGTACACACCGGCAGGATCCTGATACACTGTGAATCCCCGTACACACCTGGCAGGATCCTGATACACTGTGAAGCCCCGTTCACACCGGCAGGTTCCTGATACACGGTGAAACCCCGTACACACCTGGCAGGATCCTGATACACTGTGAAGCCCCGTACACACCGGAAGGCTCCTGATACACTGTGAAACCCTGTACAAACCTGGCAGGATCGTGATACACTGTGAAACCCCGTACACACCTGGCAGGATCCTGATGCACTGTGAAGCCCCGTACACACCTGGCAGGATCCTGATACACTGTGAAGCCCTGGACACACGGGGCAGGAGCATGATACACTGTGAAGCCCCGTACACACCTGGCAGGATCCTGATGCTCTGTGAAACCCCGTACACACCTGGCAGGATCCTGATACACTGTGAAACCCCATACACAACTGGCAGGATCCTGATACACTGTGAAGCCCCGTACACACCTGGCAGGTTCCTGATACATTGTGAAACCCCGTACACACCTGGCAGGTTCCTGATACACTGTGAAGCCCCGTACGTACCTGGCAGGATCCTGATACACTGTGAAACCCCGTACACACCTGGCAGGATCCTGATACACTGTGAAACACCATACACTCCTGGCAGGATCCTGATACACTGTGAAACCCTGGACACACCTGGCAGGATCCTGATACACTGTGAAGCCCCGTACACACCTGGCAGAATCCTGATACACTTTGAAACCTCGTATACACCTGGCTGGTTCCTGATACACTGTGAAACCCCATACACACCTGGCAGGATTCTGATACACTGTGAAGCCCCGTACACACCTGGCAGGATCCTGATACACTGTGAAGCCCTGGACACACGGGGCAGGATCCTGATACACTGTGAAGCCCCGTACACACCTGGCAGGATCCTGATACACTGTGAAGCCCCGTACACACCTGGCAGGTTCCTGATACAATGTGAAAGCCCATACACACCTGGCAGGATCCTGATACACTGTGAAGCCCCGTACACTCCTGGCAGGATCCTGATATACTGTGAAGCCCTGTACACTCCTGGCAGGATCCTGATACACCGTGAATCCCTGTACACACCTGGCAGGATCCTGATACACTGTGAAGCCCCGTACACACCTGGCAGGATCCTGATACACTGTGAAGCCCCGTACACACGGGGCAGGATCCTGACACACTGTGAAGCCCCGTACACACCTGGCAGGATCTTGATACACTGTGAAGCCCCGTACACACCTGGCAGGTTTCTGATACACTGTGAAGCCCTGTATACACCTGGCAGGTTCCTGATACACTGTGAAACTCCGTACACACCTGGCAGGATGCTGATACACTGTGAAACCCCATACACACCTGGCAGGATCCTGAGACACTGTGAAGCCCCGTACACACCTGGCAGGATCCTGATACACTGTGAAACCTCGTATACAACTGGCTGGTTCCTGATACACTGTGAAACCCCGTACACACCTGGCAGTTTCCTGATACACTGTGAAACCCTTTACACACCTGGCAGGATACTGATACACTGTGAAGCCCCGTACACACCTGGCAGGATCCTGATACACTGTGAAGCCCTGTACACACCTGGCAGGAACCTGATACACTGTGAAGCCCCGTACACACCTGGCAGGATCCTGATACATTGTGAAACCCTGTACACACCGGCAGGATCCTGATACACGGTGAATCCCCGTACACACCTGGCAGGATCCTGATACACTGTGAAAGCCTGTACACACCGGCAGGATCCTGATACACTGTGAATCCCCGTACACACCTGGCAGGATCCTGATACACTGTGAAGCCCCGTTCACACCGGCAGGTTCCTGATACACGGTGAAACCCCGTACACACCTGGCAGGATCCTGATACACTGTGAAGCCCCGTACACACCTGGCAGGTTCCTGATACACTGTGAAAGCCCATACACACCTGGCAGGATCCTGATACACTGTGAAACCTCGTATACACCTGGCTGGTTCCTGATACACTGTGAAGCCCCGTACACACCTGGCAGGATCCTGATACACTGTGAAGCCCCGTACACACCGGCAGGCTCCTGATACACTGTGAAACCCTGTACAAACCTGGCAGGATCGTGATACACTGTGAAACCCCGTACACACCTGGCAGGATCCTGATGCACTGTGAAGCCCCGTACACACCTGGCAGGATCCTGATACACTGTGAAGCCCTGGACACACGGGGCAGGATCCTGATACACTGTGAAGCCCCGTACACACCTGGCAGGATCCTGATGCACTGAGAAACCCCGTACACACCTGGCAGGATCCTGATACACTGTGAAACCCCATACACAACTGGCAGGATCCTGATACACTGTGAAGCCCCGTACACACCTGGCAGGTTCCTGATACACTGTGAAACCCCGTACACACCTGGCAGGTTCCTGATACACTGTTAAACCCCGTACACACCTGGCAGGAACCTGAGACACTGTGAAGCCCTGTACACATCTGGCAGGATCCTGAGACACTGTGAAACCCCGCACACACCTGGCAGGATCCTGATACACTGTGAAACCCCGTACACACCTGGCAGGATCCTGATACACTGTGAAACCCCATACACTCCTGGCAGGATCCTGATACACTGTGAGGCCCCGTACACTCCTGGCAGGATCCTGATACTCTGTGTAACCCCGTACACTCCTGGCAGGATCCTGATACACTGTGAAACCCCGTGCACTCCTGGCAGGTTCCTGATACACTGTGAAACCACGACACACCTGACAGGATCCTGAGACACTGTGAAGCCCCGTACACACCTGGCAAGATCTTGAGAAACTGTGAACCCTGTACACACCTAGCAGGATCCTGAGACACTGTGTAGCCCCGTACACACCTGGCAGGATCCTGATACAATGTGAATCCTCGTACACACCTGGCAGGATCCTGATACACTGTGAAACCCCGACACACCTGGCAGGATCCTGATACACTGTGAAACCCTGTACACTCCTGGCAGGATCCTGATACACTGTGAAACCCTGTACACACCTGGCACTATCCTGAGGCACTGTAAAGCCCCGTACACACCTGGCAGGATCCTGATACACTGAGAAACCTCGTACTCACCTGGCAGGATCCTGATACACTGTGAAACCACTTAGACACCTGGCAGGATCCTGATACACTGTGAAACCTCGTACACACCTGGCAGGATCCTGAAACACTGTGAATCCCCGTTCATACCTGGCAGGATCCTGATACACTGTGAAGCCCCGTTCACACCGGCAGGTTCCTGATACACGGTGAAACACCGTACACACCTGGCAGGATCCTGATACACTGTGAAGTCCCGTACACACCGGCAGGCTCCTGATACACTGTGAAACCCTGTACAAACCTGGCAGGTTCGTGATACACTGTGAAACCCCGTACACACCTGGCAGGATCCTGATGCGCTGTGAAGCCCCGTACACACCTGGCAGGATCCTGATACACTGTGAAGCCCTGGACACACGGGGCAGGATCCTGATACACTGTGAAGCCCCGTACACACCTGGCAGGATCCTGATACACTGTGAAGCCCCGTACACACCTGGCAGGTTCCTGATACACTGTGAAAGCCCGTACACTCCTGGCAGGATCCTGATATACTGTGAAGCCCTGTACACTCCTGGCAGGATCCTGATACACCGTGAATCCCTGTACACACCTGGCAGGATCCTGAGACACTGTGAAGCCCCGTACACACCTGGCAGGATCCTGAGACACTGTGAAGCCCCGTACACACGGGGCAGGATGCTGATACACTGTGAAGCCCCGTACACACCTAGCAGGATCTTGATACACTGTGAAGCCCTGTACACACCTGGCAGGTTCCTGATACACTGTGAAGCCCTGCATAAACCTGGCAGGTTCCTGATACACTGTGAAACTCCGTACACACCTGGCAGGATGCTGATACACTGTGAAACCCCATACACACCTGGCAGGATCCTGATACACTGTGAAGCCCCGTACACACCTGGCAGGATCCTGATACACTTTGAAACCTCGTATACAACTGGCTGGTTCCTGATACACTGTGAAACCCCGTACACACCTGGCAGTTTCCTGATACACTGTGAAACCCTTTACACACCTGGCAGGATCCTGATACACTGTGAAGCCCCGTACACACCTGGCAGGATCCTGATACATTGTGAAACCTTGTACACACCGGCAGGATCCTGATACACTGTGAATCCCCGTACACACCTGGCAGGATCCTGATACACTGTGAAGCCCCGTTCACACCGGCAGGTTCCTGATACACGGTGAAACCCCGTACACACCTGGCAGGATCCTGATACACTGTGAAGCCCCGTACACACCTGGCAGGATCCTGATACATTGTGAAACCCTGTACACACCGGCAGGATCCTGATACACGGTGAATCCCCGTACACACCTGGCAGGATCCTGATACATTGTGAAACCCTGTACACACCGGCAGGATCCTGATACACTGTGAATCCCCGTACACACCTGGCAGGATCCTGATACACTGTGAAGCCCCGTTCACACCGGCAGGTTCCTGATACACGGTGAAACCCCGTACACACCTGGCAGGATCCTGATACACTGTGAAGCCCCGTACACACCTGGCAGGTTCCTGATACACTGTGAAAGCCCATACACACCTGGCAGGATCCTGATACACTGTGAAGCCCCGTACACACCTGGCAGGTTCCTGATACACTGTGAAAGCCCATACACACCTGGCAGGATCCTGATACACTGTGAAACCTCGTATACACCTGGCTGGTTCCTGATACACTGTGAAGCCCCGTACACACCTGGCAGGATCCTGATACACTGTGAAACCCCGTACACACCTGGCAGGATCCTGATGCACTGTGAAGCCCCGTACACACCTGGCAGGATCCTGATACACTGTGAAGCCCTGGACAAACCTGGCAGGATCGTGATACACTGTGAAACCCCGTACACACCTGGCAGGATCCTGATGCACTGTGAAGCCCCGTACACACCTGGCAGGATCCTGATACACTGTGAAGCTCTGGACACACGGGGCAGGAGCATGATACACTGTGAAGCCCCGTACACACCTCGCAGGATCCTGATGCACTGTGAAACCCCGTACACACCTGGCAGGATCCTGATACACTGTGAAACCCCATACACAACTGGCAGGATCCTGATACACTGTGAAGCCCCGTACACACCTGGCAGGTTCCTGATACACTGTGAAACCCCGTACACACCTGGCAGGTTCCTGATACACTGTGAAGCCCCGTACGTACCTGGCAGGATCCTGATACACTGTGAAACCCCGTACACACCTGGCAGGATCCTGATACACTGTGAAACACCATACACTCCTGGCAGGATCCTGATACACTGTGAAACCCCGTACACACCTGGCAGGATCCTGATACACTGTGAAGCCCCGTACACACCTGGCAGAATCCTGATACACCGTGAAACCTCGTATACACCTGGCTGGTTCCTGATACACTGTGAAACCCCATACACACCTGGCAGGATTCTGATACACTGTGAAGCCCCGTACACACCTGGCAGGTTCCTGATACACTGTTAAACCCCGTACACACCTGGCAGGAACCTGAGACACTGTGAAGCCCCGTACACAACTGGCAGGATCCTGAGACACTGTGAAACCCCGTACACACCTGGCAGGATCCTGATACACTGTGAAACCCCGTACACACCTGGCAGGATCCTGATACACTGTGAAACCCCATACACAACTGGCAGGATCCTGATACACTGTGAAGCCCCGTACACACCTGGCAGGTTCCTGATACACTGTGTATCCCCGTACACACCTGGCAGGTTCCTGATACACTGTGAAGCCCCGTACGTACCTGGCAAGATCCTGAAACACTGTGAAACCCCGTACACACCTGGCAGGATCCTGATACACTGTGAAACCCTGTACACATCTGGCAGGATCCTGAGACACGGTGAAACCCCGCACACACCTGGCAGGATCCTGATACACTGTGAAACCCCGTACACACCTGGCAGGATCCTGATACACTGTGAAACCCCATACACTCCTGGCAGGATCCTGATACACTGTGAGGCCCCGTACACTCCTGGCAGGATCCTGATACACTGTGAAACCCTGTACACACCTGGCAGTATCCTGAGGCACTGTAAAGCCCCGTACACACCTGGCAGGATCCTGATACACTGTGAAACCTCGTACTCACCTGGCAGGATCCTGATACACTGTGAAACCACTTAGACACCTGGCAGGATCCTGATACACTGCGAAACCTCGTACACACCTGGCAGGATCCTGATACACTGTGAAACCACTTAGACACCTGGCAGGATCCTGATACACTGTGAAACCCTGTACACTCCTGGCAGGATCATGATACACTGTGAAACCTCGTAAACACCTGGCAGGATCCTGATGCACTGTGAAACCCTGTACACTCGAGGCAGGATCCTGATACACTGTGAAACCCTTTACACACCTGGCAGGATCCTGAGACACTGTGAAGCCCCGTACACACCTGGCAGGATCCTGATACACTGTGAAACCCTGTACACACCTGGCAGTATCCTGATACAATGTGAAACCCCATACACACTTGTCAGGATCCCGATACACCGTGAAGCCCCGTACATACCTGGCAGGATCCTGATACACCATGAAACCCCGTTCACACCTGGCAGGATCCTGATACACTGTGAAGCCCTGTACACACCTGGCAGAAACCTGATACACTGTGAAGCCCCGTACACACCTGGCAGGATCCTGATACATTGTGAAACCCTGTACACACCGGCAGGATCCTGATACACGGTGAATCCCCGTACACACCTGGCAGGATCCTGATACATTGTGAAACCCTGTACACACCGGCAGGATCCTGATACACTGTGAATCCCCGTACACACCTGGCAGGATCCTGATACACTGTGAAGCCCCGTTCACACCGGCAGTTTCCTGATACACGGTGAAACACCGTACACACCTGGCAGGATCCTGATACACTGTGAAGCCCCGTTCACACCGGCAGGCTCCTGATACACTGTGAAACCCTGTACAAACCTGGCAGGATCGTGAAACACTGTGAAACCCCATACACACCTGGCAGGATCCTGATGCACTGTGAAGCCCCGTACACACCTGGCAGGATCCTGATACACTGTGAAGCCCTGGACACACGGGGCAGGATCCTGATACACTGTGAAGCCCCGTACACACCTGGCAGGATCCTGATACACTGTGAAGCCCCGTACACACCTGGCAGGTTCCTGATACACTGTGAAAGCTCATACACACCTGGCAGGATCCTGATACACTGTGAAGCCCCGTACACTCCTGGCAGGATCCTGATATACTGTGAAGCCCTGTACACTCCTGGCAGGATCCTGATACACTTTTAAACCCTGTACACACCTGGCAGGATCATGAGACACTGTGAAGCCCCGTACACACCTGGCAGGATCCTGAGACACTGTGAAGCCCCGTACACACGGGGCAGGATCCTGATACACTGTGAAGCCCCGTACACACCTGGCAGGATCCTGATACACTGTGAAGCCCCGTACACACCTGGCAGGTTCCTGATACACTGTGAAGCCCTGTATAAACCTGGCAGGTTCCTGATACACTGTGAAACCTCGTATACACCTGGCTGGTTCCTGATACACTGTGAAACCCCGTACACACCTGGCAGGTTCCTGATACACTGTGAAACCCTTTACACACCTGGCAGGATCCTGATACACTGTGAAGCCCCGTACACACCTGGCAGGATCCTGATACACTGTGATACCCCATTCACAACTGGCAGGATCCTGATACACTGTGAAGCCCCGTACACACCTGGCAGGTTCCTGATACACTGTGAAACCCCGTACACACCTGGCAGGTTCCTGAAACACTGTGAAGCCCCGTACGTACCTGGCAGGATCCTGATACACTGTGAAACCCCGTACACACCTGGCAGGATCCTGATACACTGTGAAACCCCATACACTCCTGGCAGGATCCTGATACACTGTGAGGCCCCGTACACTCCTGGCAGGATGCTGATACACTGTGAAACCCCGTACACTCCTGGCAGGATCCTGATACACTGTGTAACCCCGTACACTCCTGGCAGGATCCTGATACACTGTGAAACCCCGTGCACTCCTGGCAGGTTCCTGATACACTGTGAAACCACGACACACCTGACAGGATCCTGAGACACTGTGAAGCCCCGTACGCACCTGGCAAGATCTTGAGAAACTGTGAACCCTGTACACACCTAGCAGGATCCTGATACACTGTGAAACCGCGACACACCTGGCAGGATCCTGATACACTGTGAAACCCTGTACACTCCTGGCAGGATCCTGATACACTGTGAAACCATGTACACACCTGGCAGTATCCTGAGGCACTGTAAAGCCCCGTACACACCTGGCAGGATCCTGATACACTGTGAAACCTCGTACTCACCTGGCAGGATCCTGATACACTGTGAAACCACTTAGACACCTGGCAGGATCCTGATACACTGTGCAACCTCGTACACACCTGGCAGGATCCTGATACACTGTGAAACCACTTAGACACCTGGCAGGATCCTGATACACTGTGAAACCCTGTACACTCCTGGTAGGATCATGATACACTGTGAAACCTCGTAAACACCTGGCAGGATCCTGATGCACTGTGAAACCCTGTACACTCGAGGCAGGATCCTGATACACTGTGAAACCCTTTACACACCTGGCAGGATCCTGAGACACTGTGAAGCCCGTACACACCTGGCAGGATCCCGATACACTGTGAAACCCTGTACACACCTGGCAGTATCCTGATACAATGTGAAACCCCATACACACTTGTCAGGATCCCGATACACCGTGAAGCCCCGTACACACCTGGCAGGATCCTGATACACCATGAAACCCCGTTCACACCTGGCAGGATCCTGATACACTGTGAAGCCCTGTACACACCTGGCAGAAACCTGATACACTGTGAAGCCCCGTACACACCTGGCAGGATCCTGATACATTGTGAAACCCTGTACACACCGGCAGGATCCTGATACACGGTGAATCCCCGTACACACCTGGCAGGATCCTGATACATTGTGAAAGCCTGTACACACCGGCAGGATCCTGATACACTGTGAATCTCCGTACACACCTGGCAGGATCCTGATACACTGTGAAGCCCCGTTCACACCGGCAGTTTCCTGATACACGGTGAAACACCGTACACACCTGGCAGGATCCTGATACACTGTGAAGCCCCGTACACACCGGCAGGCTCCTGATACACTGTGAAACCCTGTACAAACCTGGCAGGATCGTGATACTCTGTGAAACCCCGTACACACCTGGCAGGATCCTGATGCACTGTGAAGCCCCGTACACACCTGGCAGGATCCTGATACACTGTGAAGCCCCGTACACACCTGGCAGGTTCCTGATACACTGTGAAGCCCCGTACACTCCTGGCAGGATCCTGATACACTGTGAATCCCCGTACACACCTGGCAGGATCCTGATACACTGTGAAGCCCCGTTCACACCGGCAGGTTCCTGATACACGGTGAAACCCCGTACACACCTGGCAGGATCCTGATACACTGTGAAGCCCCGTACACACCTGGCAGGTTCCTGATACACTGTGAAAGCCCATACACACCTGGCAGGATCCTGATACACTGTGAAACCTCGTATACACCTGGCTGGTTCCTGATACACTGTGAAGCCCCGTACACACCTGGCAGGATCCTGATACACTGTGAAGCCCTGTACACACCTGGCAGAAACCTGATACACTGTGAAGCCCCGTACACACCTGGCAGGATCCTGATACATTGTGAAACCCTGTACACACCGGCAGGATCCTGATACACGGTGAATCCCCGTACACACCTGGCAGGATCCTGATACATTGTGAAACCCTGTACACACCGGCAGGATCCTGATACACTGTGAATCCCCGTACACACCTGGCAGGATCCTGATACACTGTGAAGCCCCGTTCACACCGGCAGGTTCCTGATACACGGTGAAACCCCGTACACACCTGGCAGGATCCTGATACACTGTGAAGCCCCGTACACACCGGCAGGCTCCTGATACACTGTGAAACCCTGTACAAACCTGGCAGGATCGTGATACACTGTGAAACCCCGTACACACCTGGCAGGATCCTGATGCACTGTGAAGCCCCGTACACACCTGGCAGGATCCTGATACACTGTGAAGCCCTGGACACACGGGGCAGGAGCATGATACACTGTGAAGCCCCGTACACACCTGGCAGGATCCTGATGCTCTGTGAATCCCCGTACACACCTGGCAGGATCCTGATACACTGTGAAACCCCATACACAACTGGCAGGATCCTGATACACTGTGAAGCCCCGTACACACCTGGCAGGTTCCTGATACATTGTGAAACCCCGTACACACCTGGCAGGTTCCTGATACACTGTGAAGCCCCGTACGTACCTGGCAGGATCCTGATACACTGTGAAACCCCGTACACACCTGGCAGGATCCTGATACACTGTGAAACACCATACACTCCTGGCAGGATCCTGATACACTGTGAAACCCCGTACACACCTGGCAGGATCCTGATACAGTGTGAAGCCCCGTACACACCTGGCAGAATCCTGATACACTGTGAAACCTCGTATACACCTGGCTGGTTCCTGATACACTGTGAAACCCCATACACACCTGGCAGGATTCTGATACACTGTGAAGCCCCGTACACACCTGGCAGGTTCCTGATACACTGTTAAACCCCGTACACACCTGGCAGGAACCTGAGACACTGTGAAGCCCCGTACACAACTGGCAGGATCCTGAGACACTGTGAAACCCCGTACACACCTGGCAGGATCCTGATACACTGTGAAACCCCGTACACACCTGGCAGGATCCTGATACACTGTGAAACCCCATACACAACTGGCAGGATCCTGATACACTGTGAAGCCCCGTACACACCTGGCAGGTTCCTGATACACTGTGAAGCCCCGTACGTACCTGGCAAGATCCTGAAACACTGTGAAACCCCGTACACACCTGGCAGGATCCTGATACACTGTGAAACCCCATAAACTCCTGGCAGGATCCTGATACACTGTGAGGCCCCGTACACTCCTGGCAGGATCCTGATACACTGTGAAACCCCGTACACTCCTGGCAGGATCCTGATACACTGTGAAACCCCGTACACACCTGGCAGGTTCCTGATACACTGTTAAACCCCGTACACACCTGGCAGGAAACTGAGACACTGTGAAGCCCTGTACACATCTGGCAGGATCCTGAGACGCTGTGAAACCCCGCACACACCTGGCAGGATCCTGATACACTGTGAAACCCCGTACACACCTGGCAGGATCCTGATACACTGTGAAACCCCATACACTCCTGGCAGGATCCTGATACACTGTGAGGCCCCGTACACTCCTGGCAGGATCCTGATACACTGTGAAACCCTGTACACACCTGGCAGTATCCTGAGGCACTGTAAAGCCCCGTACACACCTGGCAGGATCCTGATACACTGTGAAACCTCGTACTCACCTGGCAGGATCCTGATACACTGTGAAACCACTTAGACACCTGGCAGGATCCTGATACACTGTGAAACCTCGTACACACCTGGCAGGATCCTGATACACTGTGAAACCACTTAGACACCTGGCAGGATCCTGATATACTGTGAAACCCTGTACACTCCTGGCAGGATCATGATACACTGTGAAACCTCGTAAACACCTGGCAGGATCCTGATGCACTGTGAAACCCTGTACACTCGAGGCAGGATCCTGATACACTGTGAAACCCTTTACACACCTGGCAGGATCCTGAGACACTGTGAAGCCCCGTACACACCTGGCAGGATCCTGATACACTGTGAAACCCTGTACACACCTGGCAGTATCCTGATACAATGTGAAACCCCATACACACTTGTCAGGATCCCGATACACCGTGAAGCCCCGTACACACCTGGCAGGATCCTGATACACCATGAAACCCCGTTCACACCTGGCAGGATCCTGATACACTGTGAAGCCCTGTACACACCTGGCAGAAACCTGATACACTGTGAAGCCCCGTACACACCTGGCAGGATCCTGATACATTGTGAAACCCTGTACACACCGGCAGGATCCTGATACACGGTGAATCCCCGTACACACCTGGCAGGATCCTGATACATTGTGAAACCCTGTACACACCGGCAGGATCCTGATACACTGTGAATCCCCGTACACACCTGGCAGGATCCTGATACACTGTGAAGCCCCGTACACACCTGGCAGGTTCCTGATACACTGTGAAAGCTCATACACACCTGGCAGGATCCTGATACACTGTGAAGCCCCGTACACTCCTGGCAGGATCCTGATATACTGTGAAGCCCTGTACACTCCTGGCAGGATCCTGATACACTTTTAAACCCTGTACACACCTGGCAGGATCATGAGACACTGTGAAGCCCCGTACACACCTGGCAGGATCCTGAGACACTGTGAAGCCCCGTACACACGGGGCAGGATCCTGATACACTGTGAAGCCCCGTACACACCTGGCAGGATCCTGATACACTGTGAAGCCCCGTACACACCTGGCAGGTTCCTGATACACTGTGAAACCTCGTATACACCTGGCTGGTTCCTGATACACTGTGAAACCCCGTACACACCTGGCAGGTTCCTGATACACTGTGAAACCCTTTACACACCTGGCAGGATCCTGATACACTGTGAAGCCCCGTACACACCTGGCAGGATCCTGATACACTGTGATACCCCATTCACAACTGGCAGGATCCTGATACACTGTGAAGCCCCGTACACACCTGGCAGGTTCCTGATACACTGTGAAACCCCGTACACACCTGGCAGGTTCCTGAAACACTGTGAAGCCCCGTACGTACCTGGCAGCATCCTGATACACTGTGAAACCCCGTACACACCTGGCAGGATCCTGATACACTGTGAAACCCCATACACTCCTGGCAGGATCCTGATACACTGTGAGGCCCCGTACACTCCTGGCAGGATGCTGATACACTGTGAAACCCCGTACACTCCTGGCAGGATCCTGATACACTGTGTAACCCCGTACACTCCTGGCAGGATCCTGATACACTGTGAAACCCCGTGCACTCCTGGCAGGTTCCTGATACACTGTGAAACCACGACACACCTGACAGGATCCTGAGACACTGTGAAGCCCCGTACGCACCTGGCAAGATCTTGAGAAACTGTGAACCCTGTACACACCTAGCAGGATCCTGATACACTGTGAAACCCCGACAAACCTGGCAGGATCCTGATACACTGTGAAACCCTGTACACTCCTGGCAGGATCCTGATACAGTGTGAAACCATGTACACACCTGGCAGTATCCTGAGTCACTGTAAAGCCCCGTACACACCTGGCAGGATCCTGATACACTGTGAAACCTCGTACTCACCTGGCAGGATCCTGATACACTGTGAAACCACTTAGACACCTGGCAGGATCCTGATACACTGTGCAACCTCGTACACACCTGGCAGGATCCTGATACACTGTGAAACCACTTAGACACCTGGCAGGATCCTGATACACTGTGAAACCCTGTACACTCCTGGTAGGATCATGATACACTGTGAAACCTCGTAAACACCTGGCAGGATCCTGATGCACTGTGAAACCCTGTACACTCGAGGCAGGATCCTGATACACTGTGAAACCCTTTACACACCTGGCAGGATCCTGAGACACTGTGAAGCCCGTACACACCTGGCAGGATCCTGATACACTGTGAAACCCTGTACACACCTGGCAGTATCCTGATACAATGTGAAACCCCATACACACTTGTCAGGATCCCGATACACCGTGAAGCCCCGTACACACCTGGCAGGATCCTGATACACCATGAAACCCCGTTCACACCTGGCAGGATCCTGATACACTGTGAAGCCCTGTACACACCTGGCAGAAACCTGATACACTGTGAAGCCCCGTACACACCTGGCAGGATCCTGATACATTGTGAAACCCTGTACACACCGGCAGGATCCTGATACACGGTGAATCCCCGTACACACCTGGCAGGATCCTGATACATTGTGAAACCCTGTACACACCGGCAGGATCCTGATACACTGTGAATCCCCGTACACACCTGGCAGGATCCTGATACACTGTGAAGCCCCGTTCACACCGGCAGTTTCCTGATACACGGTGAAACACCGTACACACCTGGCAGGATCCTGATACACTGTGAAGCCCCGTACACAGCGGCAGGCTCCTGATACACTGTGAAACCCTGTACAAACCTGGCAGGATCGTGATACTCTGTGAAACCCCGTACACACCTGGCAGGATCCTGATGCACTGTGAAGCCCCGTACACACCTGGCAGGATCCTGATACACTGTGAAGCCCCGTACACACCTGGCAGGTTCCTGATACACTGTGAAGCCCCGTACACTCCTGGCAGGATCCTGATATACTGTGAAGCCCTGTACACTCCTGGCAGGATCCTGATACACTTTTAAACCCTGTACACACCTGGCAGGATCCTGAGACACTGTGAAGCCCCGTACACACCTGGCAGGATCCTGAGACACTGTGAAGCCCCGTACACACGGGGCAGGATCCTGATACACTGTGAAGCCCCGTACACACCTGGCAGGATCCTGATACACTGTGAAGCCCCGTACACACCTGGCAGGTTCCTGATACACTGTGAAGCCCTGTATAAACCTGGCAGGTCCTGATACACTGTGAAACTCCGTACACACCTGGCAGGATGCTGATACACTGTGAAACCCCATACACACCTGGCAGGATCCTGATACACTGTGAAGCCCCGTACACACCTGGCAGGATCCTGATACACTGTGAAACCTCGTATACACCTGGCTGGTTCCTGATACACTGTGAAACCCCGTACACACCTGGCAGGTTCCTGATACACTGTGAAACCCTTTACACACCTGGCAGGATCCTGATACACTGTGAAGCCCCGTACACACCTGGCAGGATCCTGATACACTGTGATACCCCATTCACAACTGGCAGGATCCTGATACACTGTGAAGCCCCGTACACACCTGGCAGGTTCCTGATACACTGTGAAACCCCGTACACACCTGGCAGGTTCCTGAAACACTGTGAAGCCCCGTACTTACCTGGCAGGATCCTGATACACTGTGAAACCCCGTACACTCCTGGCAGGATCCTGATACACTGTGAAACCCCATACACTCCTGGCAGGATCCTGATACACTGTGAGGCCCCGTACACTCCTGGCAGGATGCTGATACACTGTGAAACCCCGTACACTCCTGGCAGGTTCCTGATACACTGTGAAACCACGACACACCTGACAGGATCCTGAACACTGTGAAGCCCCGTACACACCTGGCAAGATCTTGAGAAACTGTGAACCCTGTGCACACCTGGCAGGATCCTGAGACACTGTGTAGCCCCGTACACACCTGGCAGGATCCTGATACACTGTGAAACCCTGTACACTCCTGGCAGGATCCTGATACACTGTGAAACCCTGTACACACCTGGCAGATCCTGAGGCACTGTAAAGCCCCGTACACACCTGGCAGGATCCTGATACACTGTGAAACCTCGTACTCACCTCGCAGGATCCTGATACACTGTGAAACCTCGTATTCACCTGGCAGGATCCTGATACACTGTGAAACCACTTAGACACCTGGCAGGATCCTGATACACTGTGAAACCTCGTACACACCTGGCAGGATCCTGATACACTGTGAAACCACTTAGACACCTGGCAGGATCCTGATACACTGTGAAACCCTGTACACTCCTGGCAGGATAATGATACACTGTGAAACCTCGTAAACACATGGCAGGATCCTGATGCACTGTGAAACCCTGTACACTCCTGGCAGGATCCTGATACACTGTGAAACCCTTTACACACCTGGCATGATCCTGAGACACTGTGAAGCCCCGTACACACCTGGCAGGATCCTGATACACTGTGAAACCCTGTACACACCAGGCAGTATCCTGATACAATGTGAAACCCAGTACACACTTGTCAGGATCCCGATACACCGTGAAGCCCCGTACACACCTGGTAGGATCCTGATACACCATGAAACCCCGTTCACACCTGGCAGGATTCTGATACACTGTGAAGCCCTGTACACACCTGGCAGGAACCTGATACACTGTGAAGCCTCGTACACTCCTGGCAGGATCCTGATATACTGTGAAGCCCTGTACACTCCTGGCAGGATCCTGATACACTTTTAAACCCTGTACACACCTGGCAGGATCCTGAGACACTGTGAAGCTCCGTACACACCTGGCAGGATCCTGAGACACTGTGAAACCTCGTACACACGGGGCAGGATCCTGATACACTGTGAAGCCCCGTACACACCTGCCATGATCCTGATACACTGTGAAGCCCCGTACACACCTGGCAGGATCCTGATACACTGTGAAGCCCCGTACACACCTGGCAGGTTCCTGATACACTGTGAAACCTCGTATACACCTGGCTGGTTCCTGATACACTGTGAAACCCCGTACACACCTGGCAGGTTCCTGATACACTGTGAAACCCTTTACACACCTGGCAGGATCCTGATACACTGTGAAGCCCCGTACACACCTGGCAGGATCCTGATACACTGTGATACCCCATTCACAACTGGCAGGATCCTGATACACTGTGAAGCCCCGTACACACCTGGCAGGTTCCTGATACACTGTGAAACCCCGTACACACCTGGCAGGTTCCTGAAACACTGTGAAGCCCCGTACGTACCTGGCAGCATCCTGATACACTGTGAAACCCCGTACACACCTGGCAGGATCCTGATACACTGTGAAACCCCATACACTCCTGGCAGGATCCTGATACACTGTGAGGCCCCGTACACTCCTGGCAGGATGCTGATACACTGTGAATCCCCGTACACTCCTGGCAGGATCCTGATACACTGTGTAACCCCGTACACTCCTGGCAGGATCCTGATACACTGTGAAACCCCGTGCACTCCTGGCAGGTTCCTGATACACTGTGAAACCACGACACACCTGACAGGATCCTGAGACACTGTGAAGCCCCGTACGCACCTGGCAAGATCTTGAGAAACTGTGAACCCTGTACACACCTAGCAGGATCCTGATACACTGTGAAACCCCGACAAACCTGGCAGGATCCTGATACACTGTGAAACCCTGTACACTCCTGGCAGGATCCTGATACAGTGTGAAACCATGTACACACCTGGCAGTATCCTGAGTCACTGTAAAGCCCCGTACACACCTGGCAGGATCCTGATACACTGTGAAACCTCGTACTCACCTGGCAGGATCCTGATACACTGTGAAACCACTTAGACACCTGGCAGGATCCTGATACACTGTGCAACCTCGTACACACCTGGCAGGATCCTGATACACTGTGAAACCACTTAGACACCTGGCAGGATCCTGATACACTGTGAAACCCTGTACACTCCTGGTAGGATCATGATACACTGTGAAACCTCGTAAACACCTGGCAGGATCCTGATGCACTGTGAAACCCTGTACACTCGAGGCAGGATCCTGATACACTGTGAAACCCTTTACACACCTGGCAGGATCCTGAGACACTGTGAAGCCCGTACACACCTGGCAGGATCCTGATACACTGTGAAACCCTGTACACACCTGGCAGTATCCTGATACAATGTGAAACCCCATACACACTTGTCAGGATCCCGATACACCGTGAAGCCCCGTACACACCTGGCAGGATCCTGATACACCATGAAACCCCGTTCACACCTGGCAGGATCCTGATACACTGTGAAGCCCTGTACACACCTGGCAGAAACCTGATACACTGTGAAGCCCCGTACACACCTGGCAGGATCCTGATACATTGTGAAACCCTGTACACACCGGCAGGATCCTGATACACGGTGAATCCCCGTACACACCTGGCAGGATCCTGATACATTGTGAAACCCTGTACACACCGGCAGGATCCTGATACACTGTGAATCCCCGTACACACCTGGCAGGATCCTGATACACTGTGAAGCCCCGTTCACACCGGCAGTTTCCTGATACACGGTGAAACACCGTACACACCTGGCAGGATCCTGATACACTGTGAAGCCCCGTACACAGCGGCAGGCTCCTGATACACTGTGAAACCCTGTACAAACCTGGCAGGATCGTGATACTCTGTGAAACCCCGTACACACCTGGCAGGATCCTGATGCACTGTGAAGCCCCGTACACACCTGGCAGGATCCTGATACACTGTGAAGCCCCGTACACACCTGGCAGGTTCCTGATACACTGTGAAGCCCCGTACACTCCTGGCAGGATCCTGATATACTGTGAAGCCCTGTACACTCCTGGCAGGATCCTGATACACTTTTAAACCCTGTACACACCTGGCAGGATCCTGAGACACTGTGAAGCCCCGTACACACCTGGCAGGATCCTGAGACACTGTGAAGCCCCGTACACACGGGGCAGGATCCTGATACACTGTGAAGCCCCGTACACACCTGGCAGGATCCTGATACACTGTGAAGCCCCGTACACACCTGGCAGGTTCCTGATACACTGTGAAGCCCTGTATAAACCTGGCAGGTCCTGATACACTGTGAAACTCCGTACACACCTGGCAGGATGCTGATACACTGTGAAACCCCATACACACCTGGCAGGATCCTGATACACTGTGAAGCCCCGTACACACCTGGCAGGATCCTGATACACTGTGAAACCTCGTATACACCTGGCTGGTTCCTGATACACTGTGAAACCCCGTACACACCTGGCAGGTTCCTGATACACTGTGAAACCCTTTACACACCTGGCAGGATCCTGATACACTGTGAAGCCCCGTACACACCTGGCAGGATCCTGATACACTGTGATACCCCATTCACAACTGGCAGGATCCTGATACACTGTGAAGCCCCGTACACACCTGGCAGGTTCCTGATACACTGTGAAACCCCGTACACACCTGGCAGGTTCCTGAAACACTGTGAAGCCCCGTACTTACCTGGCAGTATCCTGATACACTGTGAAACCCCGTACACTCCTGGCAGGATCCTGATACACTGTGAAACCCCATACACTCCTGGCAGGATCCTGATACACTGTGAGGCCCCGTACACTCCTGGCAGGATGCTGATACACTGTGAAACCCCGTACACTCCTGGCAGGTTCCTGATACACTGTGAAACCACGACACACCTGACAGGATCCTGAGACACTGTGAAGCCCCGTACACACCTGGCAAGATCTTGAGAAACTGTGAACCCTGTGCACACCTGGCAGGATCCTGAGACACTGTGTAGCCCCGTACACACCTGGCAGGATCCTGATACACTGTGAAACCCTGTACACTCCTGGCAGGATCCTGATACACTGTGAAACCCTGTACACACCTGGCAGATCCTGAGGCACTGTAAAGCCCCGTACACACCTAGCAGGATCCTGATACACTGTGAAACCTCGTATTCACCTGGCAGGATCCTGATACACTGTGAAACCACTTAGACACCTGGCAGGATCCTGATACACTGTGAAACCTCGTACACACCTGGCAGGATCCTGATACACTGTGAAACCACTTAGACACCTGGCAGGATCCTGATACACTGTGAAACCCTGTACACTCCTGGCAGGATAATGATACACTGTGAAACCTCGTAAACACATGGCAGGATCCTGATGCACTGTGAAACCCTGTACACTCCTGGCAGGATCCTGATACACTGTGAAACCCTTTACACACCTGGCATGATCCTGAGACACTGTGAAGCCCCGTACACACCTGGCAGGATCCTGATACACTGTGAAACCCTGTACACACCAGGCAGTATCCTGATACAATGTGAAACCCTGTACACACTTGTCAGGATCCCGATACACCGTGAAGCCCCGTACACACCTGGTAGGATCCTGATACACCATGAAACCCCGTTCACACCTGGCAGGATTCTGATACACTGTGAAGCCCTGTACACACCTGGCAGGAACCTGATACACTGTGAAGCCTCGTACACTCCTGGCAGGATCCTGATATACTGTGAAGCCCTGTACACTCCTGGCAGGATCCTGATACACTTTTAAACCCTGTACACACCTGGCAGGATCCTGAGACACTGTGAAGCTCCGTACACACCTGGCAGGATCCTGAGACACTGTGAAACCTCGTACACACGGGGCAGGATCCTGATACACTGTGAAGCCCCGTACACACCTGCCATGATCCTGATACACTGTGAAGCCCCGTACACACCTGGCAGGATCCTGATACATTGTGAAACCCTGTACACACCGGCTGGATCCTGATACACGGTGAATCCCCGTACACACCTGGCAGGATCCTGATACATTGTGAAACCCTGTACACACCGGCAGGATCCTGAAACACTGTGAATCCCCGTACACACCTGGCAGGATCCTGATACACGGTGAAGCCCCGTTCACACCGGCAGGTTCCTGATACACGGTGAAACCCCGTACACACCTGGCAGGATCCTGATACACTGTGAAGCCCCGTAAACACCGGCAGGCTCCTGATACACTGTGAAACCCTGTACACACCTGGCAGGATCGTGATACACATTGAAACCCCGTACACACCTGGCAGGATCCTGATGCACTGTGAAGCCCCGTACACACCTGGCAGGATCCTGATACACTGTGAAGCCCTGGACACACGGGCCAGAATCCTGATACACTGTGAAGCCCCGTACACTCCTGACAGGATCCTGATATACTGTGAAGCCCTGTACACTCCTGGCAGGATCCTGAGACACTGTGAAGCCCCGTACGCACCTGGCAGGATTCTGAGACACTGTGAAGCCCCGTACACACGGGGCAGCATCCTGATACACTGTGAAGCCCCGTACCCACCTGGCAGGATCCTGATACACTGTGAAGCCCCGTACACACCTGGCAGGATCCTGATACACTGTGAAACCCCATACACACCTGGCAGGATCCTGATACACTGTGAAGCCCCGTACACTCCTGGCAGGATCCTGATATACTGTGAAGCCCTGTACACTCCTGGCAGGATCCTGATACACTTTTAAACCCTGTACACACCTGGCAGGATCCTGAGACACTGTGAAGCCCCGTACACACCTGGCAGGATCCTGAGACACTGTGAAACCCTGTACACACCTGCCATGATCCTGATACACTGTGAAGCCCCGTACACACCTGGCAGGATCCTGAGACACTGTAAAACCTCATACACACCTGGCAGGATCCTGATACCCTGTGAAACCCTGTACACATCAGGCATGATCCTGAGACACTGTCAAACCCTGTGTACACCTGGCAGTATCCTGATACAATGTGAAACCCCATACACACTTGTCAGGATCCCGATACACCGTGAAGCCCCATACACACCTGGCAGGATCCTAATACACCATGAAACCCCGTTCACACCTGGCAGGATCCTGATACACTGTGAAGCCCTGTACACACCTGGCAGGAACCTGATACACTGTGAAGCCCCGTACACACCTGGCAGGATCCTGTTACATTGTGAAACCCTGTACACACCGGCAGGATCCTGATACACGGTGAATCCCCGTACACACCTGGCAGGATCCTGATACACTGTGAAACCCCGTACACACCTGGCAGGATCCTGATACACTGTGAAACCTCGTACACTCCTGGCAGGATCCTGATACACTGTGAAACCCCGTACACACCTGGCAGGATCCTGATACACTGTGAAACCCCGTACACACCTGGCAGGATCCTGATACACTGTGAAACCTCGTACACACCTGGCATGACCCAGATACACTGTGAAACCCTGTCCACACCTGGCAGGATCCTGATACGCTCTGAAACCCCGTAAGCACCTGGCAGGGTCCTGAGACACTGTGAAACTCTGTACACACCTGGCAGGATCCTGGTACGCTCTGAAACCCCGTACACACCTGGCGGGGTCCTGATATACTGTGAAACCCTGTACAGACCTGGCAGGATCCTGATATATTGTGAAACCCCGTACACTCCTGGCAGGGTCCTGAGACACTGTGAAACTCTGTAACACCTGCAGAAGCAGGATTATGGATCCTGTTTAAACCTATAATAGACACTCAGTTACAGAGAAGCTTTGATCCAATGTAGTTTGTATATGTACACATTTTAGGATCTAATATTACTGACAATATCAGCGTTGATCCTGGAGCTACTAAAGTGAATTGATTACATCAAGGCCGCAAAGAAAGGAAGGAAACATCAGGACAGAATAACCACTTCATGAAAGATTCCGAAAGGATCAGGTTATGTCAGAGAAAATAAAATTAGGCATAAGTCATCTCAGCACATTGGTAACAACACTGCACAAATACAGTGGGTGGAGCAGGCAGGCATTTGCATGTATTGAGGTGAGTGAAGTCACTCAGAAGGATCGCACTGTTCATTCAGAAAAGGAAAAACAACAATCAGATTAAGGGCAGGATCATTTTACCTGGCGGACGCGATGGCGGGTTTTTATGCTGTTTCGCCCCAAACCTGCCGCATAATTTATGCGCTCCCGGGGAAGATGCCATTCCCATGCTGAGTGGGCTCTCAGTCGCCCGCCCACCATCATCTTGTTGCTTCATCACACCGGGCGCCATATTTAATTTCCAGCCACAAGCGCACACCTCTGGGCTTCTAGACCACCACTGCTGCACAGAAGATGTGGCCAAGAAACTGAAGAAGACTGCAGCCCCCCGTTTCAGTGACTCATCCCTTAAACACCTTTTGGATGCCGCGGAGTCCTGCTGGGTCTCTACCCCCACCGTGGCCACAGGATGGGCAGCAACATCACTAACCTGGCTTGGGAGGCGGTGGAATCGGTGGTCAGCACCAACACCCTTCGAAAGGACAGCCACCCAGTGCCACAAGAGGATGAATGATCTCTGTTCTGCCAGGGACAGTCACTTTTCTCATCACTCTCAACTCACACACTCATAAACCCATCACACATCTGCAGGGCTCTCACTCACTGCCTGTTCAAAGGACATCACATTCACTCTCTCACAATCACCTTCATTGTCCTCATCTCGTCCATAGGACCACTCATCATCCACGCAGATCAGGCATAATTATCATCTGGCCTGGCAGGCATCCTGCTTACACTTTCTCTATCTCTATCCATGCAGGACAACCAGGCACACAACAAGGGGGAGAGATTGCAGACTGGTTGTGAAATACCTGAAATCAGGGCCCTCATGGACTTTAGAAACAGAGCCATCCAGCTGGCCGGTGAGGATCTGGACCGGTCCTGTGCTGACCGTGAGGCCTTTGGTGCTCTATCAAGTGAGGGTCCAGCATTGCAACGTCCATCAGACAACCATGCCATGAGTGATGTGTTCTATTTCACAGGCCATTGCCATGCACTAGTTATCTACCCTTGCTTCCGCAGGGACATCTGCCAACAGCTGATGGAATCCTGAACTCAGGGCCTCCAGTCAAGCCCCGAAGAAACTTCTGAAGAGGAATCTGGAGCACCCTCCTTGAAGTCCCGGCACAGCGCTCACCCACGCCCTCCACCAGCACAAGGATGCACATCTCGGTGGGACCTAGCTTTAGAATAGCCTTGGGATCACAATCTGGTGAGCACATTGCAGTGTCTGACCCACAGCAGATGGAGGAAGGGGCTTCCAGGCTTCTGGCTCTCTGAGGACTGCTGGAAGCCAGAATATTGCTGAGTGTAAGTCAGATGATGAGCCTCTGGACTCAGTCATGCCACAGTTGCTAGAGCTGCAAAGGCAGGCTCAGGAACATTAGGAAGGGATATCCACTGCACTCTCAGATTTCAAGGCGGGATGGAGGATTCTGCCTGCCTTCAGGCTGAGGTGATAGTACCAGCATGCCAATGCAGCGAAGTCAACACTGGTAGGATGGCAGCCGCCACGCAGACCTTTGTCCAGGGCTTTGCTCTTGCACCGCTGCGCAGGCTGAACTCCATCACCACATATTTGGCCTCCAGCAGTTTATACACGAGAGGGGTGATGGACAGCTTGATTTCACTCCAGCTATTGCTGCTCCTCAAAGAATCAGCATGGTGCTCCAAGTCTCTGATAGGGAAGAGGATCAGCAGGTGTATACTCTGGGCCAATCCATCCAGGTGACTCCAGAAGTGACCAGCCCATCCAATTCCCCTCTTTCTATAACCTCAGAAGCTACAGCTCCCCAGTCCAAGGAGGGAGCCACTTCCACACAGCAGGACGCCAAAAGCAGGCTGGGCTCTCCACGTCTCGGTCCTCCAGAGGACGTCCGCCAAGGTCATCACACACACGGCGTTGTAATCAGCAGGCTGCCTCCACCTCCACTGTGGATGTCTGGGTGATGTAGCAGCAGGGTTAGGAAACTTAAGGAGAATTAGCTGCACAGCCTCGGCATGAGTGTTAATCACTTGTACGTACTGTTCACTATTGTCAATGAACTCCCAAGAATGTCCTCCTGCCTATGGCCCCTTGTTCTGATGAGCAGTGTTCTTGTCACTCAGATGTGGAACCTTTCTGCACAAGATAAAGGCAGGTATCTCAGTCAAGGGCCTCCTCCCTGTGCTCTGTGCAGCATTCAGACCAAAGTGATGGTCCAGCGTCACACTCCCTGGAAACATTTCAGATGCCTGCACCTCGACAGTGCTTGTCATTGCTGCCAGAATGTAGTGGGCAGGTGCCACAGAGTTCTCTTATTTTCCTGGTGTGCTCTCAGCATCTTTAAGGAGGGGCTGACCCTCCTTATCCCTTCAGCATCTGTGACCACTGATACTGTGCTCCTGAAGGGCTCAGGTGCTGAAGGCGGGCAAAGGATCAGACACTTCTAAAGTTTCATGGCTGCGGGTGGTCTCCATGCTATTATCCTGATCACAGAGAGCAAGCGAGCTGCCCTTGACCAGACAGAAGTCAGACGTTCTCAGAAGCCATGTGAAGATTTCTGGAGTGTCGCCATCATCCTCCTGCAATTGAGCGACTGTTAGGGCCTCCACTGCATTTCCATGACCGGAGCATTCTCACAGAGGGTGTTTGTGCTGCCCCAAGCCTGAAGTCAAACGTTCACAGATGCAATGTGAGGATCTATGGGGTCACCTCATTGCATGTTGTCATTATCCTCCACAAATTTAGCAGCTATGAGAACCTCCCGAGTGCACCTGCCTCGTCGAGCCAGTGCGAGCGCCTCATCCCCATCATCATCACCTCTGACGACATCCTCACTCTCATCCCTGTCCGCAGCATCCTCAACGTTGGAGATGTGCGGCTCCTCCACCTCCTCATCCAGCTCATCTTTCCATTGGAGCACCAGGCTGCGAAGAGCACAGCAGATGATGATGATGCTTGAAACCCTCTGCACACTGTATTGCAGGGCTCTGCCAGGCTGGTCCAGGCACCGGAACCTCATCTTCAGCATCCCAATGGTCTGCTCCACCAAGTTGTGAGCTACAGCATGAGCCTCATTATGCCATCACTCTGTTGTATTGTGAGCTGGCTGCATGGGTGTCATCAGCCACAGCCTCTGCTGGTAGCCCTTGTCCCTGAGGAGCCATCCCTGCAGCCTCTGTGGACCCTGGAGGACCCTAGGGATCTGTGACTGTCTGAGGATGTAGGCATCATGCAGACTCCCTGGAAACCATGTGCACTCCTGCAGGATGTATTTCTTGTGCTCATGCACCAGCTGCACATTCAGCAAATGAAACCCCTTGCCATTGATACAGTCCGCTGTGTGTTGCGACAGAGATCTGAGTGTCAAACGAGTGCAGTCGATCGTACCCTGACCTGTGGAAAACCCAAGACCCGGGCGAATCCAATCGCTCTTGCATCCTGGCTGTCCTGGTTCCGTGCAAAATGCACAGAGTTGTGTGCTCTTGCAAAGATGGCATCTGTGACCTCATGGATGTGTTTGTGAGTGACAGCTTGTGAGATCCCACAGAGCTCACCTTTGGAGCCATGAAAGGAGTCACTGGTGTAGAAATTAAGCGCCATTGTCACTTTCATGGCCACTGGCAGTGGTCGCCCTCCATGTCCCTGTGGCACCAAATCCTGCAGTAGCTGGCAAATGTGACTGACCAGTTCTCTAGACATGTGCAGTCTTTGGCGACGCTGGTTCTCGGTCATTGCAGGAATGAAAGGCAGTATCTATGAAACCTGGGTCTCGCTAGGCGCAGACCAGTGATGGCCTGCTCCGGCTCTTGGGCAGCGTGTGCGGGAGCCCCAGCTGCCCCTTCTTCCTGAGGTTTCTGCTCCTGTCTCTGCATAGCCAGAAGCCTCAGTCGCTCTCTCCTCCATCATCTTCCTGCTCTGTAGGCTATCAGGCATACGTATAGTTCACCATGCTCCATGATCCTGATGTACTCCTCCTGCAAGATGAAAGAGAGAAATATGGGTAGCATGGGTGTACTAAGAACCTGCCCTAGTTATATGTGACAGTCCCTGAACGTGTCCCAGAGAGTGCTGGCCACCAGCCGGATGGCCAGAGTTTGGTGTGCTGTATGGCTGCCCTGTTAGCTTGAACCATGGGGGAGACTGGTCCAAACCAGGATGCTGACATTGCAAGGGGCTGTGAGCACCTCCAGCAGTGACTGCTCCATTGCCAGCTTTAGTGAGGGGATTGTACAATGTCTGCAGTTGTCCAATTGTCCTGCAGTCCACTAAAATGCTTATGAAATTGCAGCCTGTGCCGGATTATGGGGGCTGAAAAGCTGTGGAGTGTTTGATGGTGCTTCAATGCCTCTGCTTTTTTGAGTGGGCAGATAATCTAGAAGCTCGACCCCAATATTATCAATGTGGCTGCACCTGAACTGTCTCGGTTGTGGAGGAATGGTCAATTCATACATGTTTCCCTAATGCGTGGCCACTTCCCTCGACCACCCTCCCTTCCACCTCGAATGCTTGTGCTTTATATTCAACAGCAGGGATGCCTTTACCCACCCCGCCCCGCCATCAGTCGCTTCAACGGCAGGGCTGCCCTTAACCCCCACCCCCTCCCTCCACCACCAGTTTCCTCAACGGCAGGGCTGCCCTTAACCCCCACCCCCTCCCTCCACCACCAGTTTCCTCAACGGCAGGGCTGCCCTTAACCCCCACCCCCTCCCTCCACCACCAGTTTCCTCAACGGCAGGGCTGCCCTTAACCCCCACCCCCTCCCTCCACCACCAGTTTCCTCAACGGCAGGGCTGCCCTTAACCCCCACCCCCTCCCTCCACCACCAGTTTCCTCAATGGCAGGGCTGCCCTTAACCCCCACCCCCTCCCTCCACCACCAGTTTCCTCAACGGCAGGGCTGCCCTTAACCCCCACCCCCTCCCTCCACCACCAGTTTCCTCAACGGCAGGGCTGCCCTTAACCCCCACCCCCTCCCTCCACCACCAGTTTCCTCAACGGCAGGGCTGCCCTTAACCCCCACCCCCTCCCTCCACCACCAGTTTCCTCAATGGCAGGGCTGCCCTTAACCCCCACCCCCTCCCTCCACCACCAGTTTCCTCAACGGCAGGGCTGCCCTTAACCCCCACCCCCTCCCTCCACCACCAGTTTCCTCAACGGCAGGGCTGCCCTTAACCCCCACCCCCTCCCTCCACCACCAGTTTCCTCAACGGCAGGGCTGCCCTTAACCCCCACCCCCTCCTTCCACCACCAGTTTCCTCAACGGCAGGGCTGCCCTTAACCCCCACCCCCTCCCTCCACCACCAGTTTCCTCAATGGCAGGGCTGCCCTTAACCCCCACCCCCTCCCTCCACCACCAGTTTCCTCAACGGCAGGGCTGCCCTTAACCCCCACCCCCTCCCTCCACCACCAGTTTCCTCAATGGCAGGGCTGCCCTTAAACCCCACCCCCTCCCTCCACCACCAGTTTCCTCAACGGCAGAGCTGCCCTTAACACCCACCCCCTCCCTCCACCACCAGTTTCCTCAACGGCAGGGCTGCCCTTAACCCCCACCCCCTCCCTCCACCACCAGTTTCCTCAATGGCAGGGCTGCCCTTAACCCCCACCCCCTCCCTCCACCACCAGTTTCCTCAATGGCAGGGCTGCCCTTAAACCCGAGCCCTCAATGCCCCTGAAGCTTGAATTCCAACACGGGACCTTGGCGAGCGCTGCACAAGGTTTCTGTGTACTCACCTCCGAGCCCCCCACAAAGTGCAGGCCGCCAATTGCACGCCTTTCATACGCTGTTGTGTAACACCTCAGGATGCTTTGCAGCCGTCGTGGGCAGGCGATCCTGCGAGGGTGACGGGGGCAGGGGTGACGGGGATGATTCTGGTGGGCGGGCCTGATAATGATATGCTGATGTATTATAATGAGGTTCCCAACATTCGATGGCAGGTAAAACCGATCGTGCCATATTATCCACACACACCACTGATCACACCTGACGCCGGCAGGCACGGAAAATTCCACCCTAAGTGTTGTCTTTTCCTGCCAAGTGGGTGGAGGAGAACCACTGGAACTCACCCGACAGAGGAAGTGTGTTTGAAACAGTGTCAGAGTGCACGTTGCTCTGACTTCTCTCAAAGTTAATCAATTTAACAACAAGATTATTATTTAAATTCATAGGAGGGAATATAGATCCAGAATCGTGGACACATTGGATCAGCTTCTGGCCAAATCATTTCTGAGCAATTTCAGAATCTTTATTATAATCTCTAGACCTCTTGTTCAGAGCTTTTGGTCACTGTTGGACTAAAACCAACAGTGCATTTTGGGGCTTCACTCCTCTGACTGGACCCAGGTTTGAACATTTGCAGTGTTTTTGCTGGACTATGACGGTCACGAAAAATGTTACTCATCCTGAAATAAAAAAGGCCAATGTCATCCAGTTAAAGGAAGCTTTCAAATCCTCCAGAAACTTTAAAATTATCAATAGTGCTGCAATTCATTATTCAGGCAATGTTTAAATTTAGGAACAGGAGGTGCTCATTCTGTCCCTCTATTTAATTAAACTATGCTTAATCTGTATTTTAATTCCATCTACCCTGAGTAGATGTCATCCTCGAATCGATGGACAGCTAATGATAACCTGCCTTTGATTCACCTCACTTGATAACCAGAACAAAAGAAAATCTGATTCCCTCTAAAAAATTCCAATAACACAGAAGCTACCCCTTTTGGTGTATCTGCTGACAATTTACATTGATAAATGGAATTGTGATGTGTCAGTGCTCATGACCCCAGCAACTACAGCTATTGTTGCTCAGGGAACATTTAACTTTGCAGTTAAACATGTACCAAAACAGTCTTTCGCTCAGCTTATTGACAAGGCACTGGCTCCTGTGATTTGTGGTGAAAACACAAACATCTGAAAAAATGTTTGCTGAAATTTCTAATGTCCCAGATAGAAATGCAACAATGTCTGTTTTATTGAACATCTCTGGAATAAGAAGAGTTAAAGTAATATTTCTAAAAAAAATTTGTTCACAGTTGAATTGGCTATAAGGTGTCAAACTGGTTGGATTTGAATTCACTGAAAAGGCCCCTCCCTGCCCTGAAATAAGTGAGGAATGTTTGACATGAAATCGATCCTGTCGGGCAGCAGCTTTCACACAGAGGGCAGAACTCGAAATCTCACAGAACAAGGATATGATCACATTCCCGATGTGTAATTTGCTAAAATAAAGCAAATAATTTCTACCTGCTTAATTCAGTGCATAACAAGGATATAATTTGCATTTTCGACACAGAAATGAATACCCAGCAATTTTTTGTAGACAGAAGCTAAGTTTTCTGTAGCTTCCTATATGTTATACCTTGGCCAGCATTACATATGCCTCCTTAACCACCTATTCTGCACCCCAACATGCCTCTGTTTCTCTGGTCCCTTTTCTCCCAATTCCACCAGCTTCCCGTATGTATACTTAATCAGCTGCCCTGGACCCCAACATCCCCCGTTCCTCTGTTCCCTCTTTTCCAAATCCTTCCATTTATTCTGTAATTCCTTGGCTTACATGCTTTTTCTAAATACGTTCACCCACACTTCTCTGGACTGAATTCCATTTGCCACTATTCGGCCCAGCTGACTAGTCCATTGACATCTTCCTTCGTTCTACAGCTTTCGTTCTCATTGCCAACCACTTGGCCAATTTTTGTATCATCTGTAAACTCCTTAATCCTGGCTTTTACACTTAAGTTACTGTGGCAGGGTCATTCAAGACATCGGGAAGGTTTTGCCCCTGCAATTCACCACAAGCCCATGTTTGGGTTATGAGCCAAAGTCAGTGGTGGTGGAACCAGTAAAATTTTGGTGGTGATGTCAGAAGAGCTGGAATCTTGAGGGACAACATCTGTTTGCAGGTGGAGGATTATTTGAGAAGTCAACTTTTGTTTCTTTAAGCACACTGGAAGGCAGTAAACCACCTCACTTATCCTTTTCCCTAGCCATTTTGCTCATTGGAGTTGGAAATGGAAGGTTCTTACAAGCAACTGAAGAGGAATGTGCAGGACTGAGAGGAGTGGAGAAATAAGAAGATGACCTTCCCATGGGCAGATCACTGCTGCATTTAAGTCAGACTCATTGATTATATACCACAGACAGCAAGGCACTGAGTACTGAGCGCTGTGAAACCCCACTGGAAGCAGCCTTTCAGTCACAAAAATATCCATCCAATGTTGCACTTTGCCTCCAAACAATGAAGCATATTGGATCCAAATTGCCACCTTCCCTTGGATCCCAGGGGCTTTTTTTTCTCTTTTATGAGGAGTTACTATATGGAACTTGTCAAAAGCCTCATTAAGATCCATGTAGACAACATCAGACGTGCTACCCTCAGTGATCCTGTATTATCAAAAAAAAGTGAGGTTAGTCAGGCATCACCTTCCTTTAACAAATCCATGGTTTGCTATATGATGGTTTATGCTGCATGTCAATTTCTTTTCAATAATTTGGCCAATGAGATCAAGCTGACTGTCCTGTAATTACTCAATCTATTCCTTCCTGTCTTTTTAAACAACTGGATAACATTGGCAATTCTCCAGTCTGGCGACATCACGGGTTAACCAAAGAGCATTGGAAAGCAATGGTCAAAGCTTCTACTGTTCGCATATTTTGGCAGCCTGGATTATATTTCATCCGGTCACCCACTTTCAAGAATGTTAAATACCTCAAGATTTCCTCCCTCACTAGGTTATCCATCCGATATTTCCCATCCCTCCTTTTTAATTAAAAGGTCTGCTTCATCTCCCTGTTTTATGAAAATAGTCACAACGTCTTCATTAAGAATCACTTCCATGTCTTCTGTCTCCATAGACAAGTTACTGTTATGTTTTTTTATTGGTTGCTACTCTTCTTAGTTATCTTTTTGCTCATTTTGTCTTTATAAAATATCTATTGGTTTTCCTTGATTTTATTTGCCAATATTTTTTCTGCCCTCTCTTTGTTTTTCCAAATTCATTTTTAACTGCATCTCTGTAATTGCAGATTGGCACATTCCAAGTTTCAGAACTACGTGCGGAGAGACACACTAAAGCTTGGGCAGCTGCTACAATAGGAAAAGGCCACTGTTTATGGCCCTTCAGCCATAGCACATCGAGGGGATGGAAACTGAAAATACATCCTCGAGCTATATGTTTGACATGTGATGTACATTGTAAACATTGACTGAATGGAGTCAATAACATACAGAATTGGAAGAATTGATTTGTTTTTAATTTTGTGTAATGTAAATTATTAAAAGTTATGTAACGTACTTTTATAAACCTTATGAATAGAATATATTTTTGGAAAATTACATTTTAATTATTCTTTTCCCCCTCCATCTTTTTACACTGAATTTATAAGCAGTAATATTGAGATAGTTGAAATCCACTATGCTTACTGCCATATTATAACTGGACTTCTCAGCAATTTCATTACATATTTGCTCTTCAATATCCTTCTGAGTGTATGGATGTCTACGCTACAGTCCCAGCTGTGTGATTGTCCCTTTCTGGTTCGTCAATGCAAACCATAATGCCTTATTTGATTATCCTTTAATGATTTACATTATACATTAGTGTTACTTTTAAGAGAAGAGTGGTAGTTATTTGCATCTCCTCCAGTATTTATCAGTCAGGAGAGACTGGACAAACTGTGAACTCCTGATGAACTGACTACGTTCCTTGAGTCCTTCGAGAAGAGTGAAACTCCTGGAAGCGACGGCTTGCTGGCTGAGTTGTATTTGGCTCTGTGGGACTGGATTGACCCAGACTTTCTAGAAGTGTACGAGAGTATGCTCTTGGCTGGCAGCTTGTTAGAATCTATGAGGGAATGCATCATCAGCCTCATCTACAAGCAGAAGTGGGAAAGGGAGGAAATTAGGAATTGGTGACCCATCTCACTGTTGAATGTGGACTATAAGATTCTGCCCAAGATCATTGCCAATCGGGTCAATTCTGCTCCGGAATTGGTGACCCACCCTCACCAGGCCTTCGCTGTACCTTGCAGGAAAATCTCTGACACCCTCGCGCTACTCGGGGATACGATTGCCTATGTGTGGAGCAGGCGTTGTGGACACCTGCCTCATCAGCATGGATCAGGAGGAGGCCTTTGGTAGAGTATTTCACACCTACAAGGTTATGTGCTCTCCCAAATGGGGTTTGGGGAGGGAATCCACAACTGGTCTACACAAACATCATTAACGCAGTTTCAATCAATGGGTGGGATTCAGATAGCTTTCCAATTAAATCTGGATTCAGGCAGGACTGCCTTCTCTCCCCTGTCCTGTTTGTGTGTCGTATAGAACACTTTGTCGAGTCCATCGGGAAGGATCCGGGCATGAGGAGTGACGATCCCAGGCATTGGAGGTACTCAGGTTAAAGCCTCCCTGTACATAGACGATGTCACCATCTTCTGCTCGGATCTGCTGTCAGTGCGCAGACTGATCAACATCTGTGGCCAGTTTGAAGTGGCCTCCGGAATCAAAGTAAATCATGGGAAGACGAAGACCATGTTCTTTGGGACAAGGCTAACCAATCCTTGGTCCCCTTCACCATCAGGTCAGATGGGGTGGAGGTGCTGGTGATATGGTTCGGAGGCACCTGCGTTAGAAACTGGAAGGAGTGAGTAGCTATGGTGAAAAGAAAACTCGGCATGTGGGAAGGATGTTCCCTCTCCATTGTGGTTAAGAACCCAATTTTCAGGTGTGAGGCACTCCAGGTGTTGCTGTACATGATGCACGTCTGGCCCATTCGTCACTCTTGCATGGTGGAAATCACCCGAGCTCTCTGTTGCTTTATCTGGAAAATGGATCATGTTCATAGGGACATGATGTACAAGCCTCTAGGTAATGGGGGAACAAACGTGCCCAACATTGCCCTCATCCTGATGGCCACCTTTGTGTGTGGCTGCACTAAGCTATGCGTAGAACCTCAGTAGACAAACACTAAGTGTCTCTACGTGTTGAGGTTCGACCTGACCTTGGTGTTGCAAAGGATGGGTCTGGCCACACTGCCACAGAATGCTCCAAGTAGTTGTACAACCTGTCCCTCGTGGAAATATTTATGCAGAGAACACCTTTGATCACAGGTCCATCAGGTAGTGGTCAGCACATAATGTCCTAGAGGCCCTGCAGGAAAAGGAAATGGTGGATCCTGTCGGATGGTTCCCCGAGCAGACTGTCAAGGCCTACCAAATGGCCAGAACTTTCCAACAAGCACCAAGATATAGCTTGGCTGGTGGTTAGAAAGGCCTTTCCTGTCAGATCCTTCCTACACACCAGGTGTCTTACCCCCTCTGCCCATTGCCTTCGAGATGGCTGTGGTGAGAAAGAGACCTTTGTTAACCTCCTTGTGGAATGTGCCTTTGCAAAGATCTGGAGAGAGATGCAACGGTTTCTTTGTCGAGGTTCATCCCAAGCAGTTCTGTGGCACAGGACTCTGTTCTCTGTGGGCTGTTCGCAGAGACACACACCGAGACAAACATCAACTGCATCAGGAGGATGATCAACTCAGTGAAAAACACTATTTGGTCTGCCCAAAACTTATTGGTCTTCCACTGCAAAGAGTTGCCCCAACCGAGTGTTGCAGACTGGCACATTCCAAGGCCCAGGACTATGTACTGAGGGATGAACTAAAGCTTGGGGCAGTTGCTGCAAAGATGCAATAGGGAAAGGACTCTCTCTAAGACCTTTCTGCCACAGTGCACCAGAGGGGCTGGGAATATATATAGACCCCTGGGGCTCTATGACTCAGAAGGAAAGTATGCACTGAATAAAAAATGTATTGAAGCACTTCAGAGTGCAACATGATCTATGTCGATAATGTGAATACCATTGCACTGCCTGACAGTCTGCACTGACCATTTTGAAAAGACTGTAATGTTCATTGAATGTATTGAAGTACCTCGTGATCTATGTGGAAAGTTGAATATGATTGCACCATTTGTGATGGCCATTTAGAAATGTATTGCAATGATCTTTCAGATATTTTATAAATAAAGTACATTTGTTGAAAAGACAAATGAGGTGCATAAAGCCCCAGGACTGGGTTTAATCTGTCACCCTGACTATCAGGTGCACAAAGCCCTAGGACTTGGTTTCATTTCCCACCCCGACTATGAGGTGCACAAAGCCCCAAGACTGGGTTTAATCTCTCACCCTGTCTATCAGATGCACAAAGCCCCAGGGCTGGGTTTAATCTCTCACCCTGATGATCAGGAGCATAAAGCCCCAGGTCTGGGTTTAATCTCTCACCCTGACTATCAGGTGCACAAAGCCCCAGGACTGTGTTTAATCTTTGATCCTGACTATCAGGTGCACAAAGCCCCAGGATCAGGTTTAATCTCTCACCCTATCGGGGCACATAGCCCCAGGGCTGGGTTTAATCTCTCACACTGACTATCAGGTGCACAAAGCCCGAGGGCTGGGTTTAATCTTATACCCTTACTATCAGGTGCACAAAGCCCCAGGACTGGCTTTCGTTTCTCACCCTGACTATCAGGTGTACAAAGCCCCAGGACTGGGTTTAAGCTATCACCTGACTATTAGGTGCATAAAGCGCCAGGACTGGGTTTAATCTCTCACCCTGACTATCAGTTGCACAAAGCCCCAGGACCGGGTTTCATCTCTCACCCTGACTATTAGGTGCGCCAAGCCCCAGGACTGGGTTTCATCTCTCACCCTTACTATCAGGTGCACAAAGCCCCAGGACTGGGTTTCATCTTTCACCCTGACTATCAGGTGCATAAAGCCCCAGGACTGGGTTTTATTTCTCAGCCTGACTATCAGGTGTGCCAAGCCCCAGGAATGTGTTTAATCTCTCACCCTGACTATCAGTTGCACAAAGCCCCAGGACCGGGTTTCATCTCTCACCCTGACTATTAGGTGTGCCAAGCCCCAGGACCGGGTTTCATCTCTCACCCTTACTATCAGGTGCACAAAGCCCCAGGACTCGGTTTCATCTTTCACCCTGACTATCAGGTGCATAAAGCCCCAGGACTGGGTTTTATTTCTCAGCCTGACTATCAGGTGCACCAAGCCCCAGGAATGTGTTTAATCTCTCACCCTGACTATCAGTTGCACAAAGCCCCAGGACCGGGTTTAATCTCTCACCCTGACTATCAGGTGCGCCAAGCCCCAGGACTGGGTTTCATCTCTCACCCTGATTATCAGGTGCACAAAGCCCCAGGACTGGGTTTAATCACTCACCCTGACTATCTGGTGCATAAAGCCACAGGGCTGAGTTTAATCTCTCACCCTGACTATCAGGTGCACAAAGCCACATGGCTGGGTTTAATCTCTCACCC
Organism: Carcharodon carcharias; assembly: GCF_017639515.1. Lineage (NCBI taxonomy): Eukaryota > Metazoa > Chordata > Chondrichthyes > Lamniformes > Lamnidae > Carcharodon > Carcharodon carcharias. Next base: position 605,231 of record NW_024470595.1, on the reverse strand, counting down.
TGACTATCAGGTAATCCTCTTCATATCACTATCTAAACCATATGCAAATTGGCATAGAGTAAATAAGATTAGAAAGATAAATGTGTGGCTCAAAGATTAGTGTGGGAGAAATGAGTTCCCATTCATGGGGCCCTGACACCAGTACTGGGGAAGGAGAGAGCTGTTCCATTGGGATGGGCTTCCTTTGAACTATGCTGGGGCTAGTGTTTTGGTGAATCGTTTAACTAGGGTTGTAGATAGGACTTTAAACTAATTAGTTGCGGGGAGGGTTCAATTGATGAGAAGTTTAAAAAATCAAAAAGAAATGGGAGAGCAGAGGTGCAGGTGTATCAGAAAAGGGCCGAAAATATGAGCCGAAGAATGCAGGAGAAATTAGGACCAGAATGAGAAATAATGTTAACAATTAGAAGCTAAAGGCTCTTTATCTGAATGCACATGGAATTTGCAATAAGATAGATGAGTGGACAGCACAAATAGAAATAAATGAATATGACTTGATAGCTACTACAAAGATATGGTTGCAGGCTGACCAAGTCTCATAACTCAGTATTCAAGGGAATCCAACATTCCAGAAAAATATTCAAAAAGGAAAGGAGTTGGGGTAGCTTTGTTAAAAAAGGAAGGTATCAGTGGGGTGGTCAGTAGTGATGTTGGCGAAATAGACCATGATGTGGATGATCTTGGGTGGAAATAAGGAATGGCAAGGGGAAGAAGTCACAGGTGAGCATCGTATACAGGCCCCCAAAGAGCTGCCTCACTGCAGGAGAAAGTATAAATCAGACAATAATGAAGGCATCTAAGAAGGGTGCGACAATTGTCTTGGGTAATTGTAATCTGAATATTGACTGGACAAATCATATTGATAGGCATAACATGGAAGACGAATTTGTAGAGTGCAGCAGGGATTGTAACTTAGAGCAACACGTTGCAGAAACTACCCGGGAACAAGCTATTTTAGATCTAGTAATGTGTAATGAGGTGCGATTAATAACAGATATTGTAGTTAAGGATTCTCTAAGGGAAAATAATCACAACATGGTAGAATTTCAAATTCAGTTTGAGGTTGAGCAACCCGTGTCTCAAACCAGTGTGTGTCCTCAACTTAAATAAGGGCAGCTACAGAGGTATGAAGAAAGAGTTGTCTAAAGTCAGCTGGGGAAATGGACTAAAAGAATGGTCACTGGATGTGCAGTGGCAGACAGTTAAGCAGATATTTCATAATGCTGAGCAAAAACTGATGTGAAGGATAAACCACCCATGGTTAACAAAGGTGGTCAAAGACGGTATCCAATCAAAAACTAAAGCATACAAAGCAGTGAAAACTAATGGTATGTCAAAGGATGCCACATAAAAGGTTATTGCACAATATAGGAGCTCACGGTATTTGGGTTGGGTATTAGCATGGATTGAAGATTGGTTAGCACTTTTTCAGGTTGGAAAGACATAACTAGTGGAGCAACAGAAGATCTGCCCTCGGGCCTCAATTGTTTACTATCGATATTAATGACTTGCAGGAGGGGGCAGAATGTATGCATCCAAATTAGTTGATGATACAAATATAGGCTGGAGGGCATGTTGTGATGAGGACACAAGAAATCTACAAGGGGATATAGACAGGTTGAGTGAGTGGGCAAAAGCTTGGCAGATGGAGTTTAATGTAGAAAAGTGTGAGGTCATGCACTTTGGTAGGAAGAATCAAAAGGCAGATGATTAGTTAAATGGAGAGAGTCTCCAAAAAAGTGCAGCAGAGAGGGATCTGGCTGTTCTTGTGCATGAAGTACAAAAAGTTAGCATGCTGGTGCAGCAAGTAATTAAGAAGGAAAATTGAATTTTGGCCTGTATTTCTTGAGGGTTGGACTTTAAAAAATAAGGAAGTCTTGTTACAACTGTACAGGCTGTTGTTGAGACCGCACCTGGAGCACTGTGTACAGATTTGGTTCTTGTACTTAAGAACGTATATACTGGCATTGGAGGCAGTTCAAAATAAATTCACTTGGCTGATTCCTGGAATGAAGGGATTGAATTATCAAGAACAGCTGAACAGCTTAGGCCTTTATTCATTAGATTGGTGGTGAGGGGTGATCTTATTGAAAAGTACAAGATTCTGAGGGGGCTCAACAGGGTAGATGTTGAGATGGTGTTTCCACTAGTGGGGGAATCTTGAACAAAAGGATATACTTACAGAATAAGAGGACACTCATTTAAAGCTGAGATGCAAAGGAATTTCTCTTCTCACAGCAAGCAAATGCCTGGAATGCTCTACCCCAGAGACTTGTGGAGGTTAGATCACTGAAAGTATGTAAATCGAAGGTAGAAAGGTTTTTGAAATATTGGGGAGTTGAGGGTTATAAGAAACTGGCGTGAAAGAGGAGTTGAGGCCTGGGGCTGATCACCCTGATCTTATTGAATAGTGAAGCAGGCCTGAGGGCCTGAATGACCTACTCCTGTTCCTCGTTCTTATATTCATATGCCCCAGGCCCAGGGCAGTCTCTGAAATATTCCGCCAACAGCATGGTCTGCCCAGAGCAGTCTCTGTCATATGCCCCCACATCATGGGCTCAACCCCAGAATATCTCTGGATCTTCCTTTAGTTCTTGCCCCTGGACAGTCTTTCACTCTTCCATAAACAGTTTTTGAACTCTTGCCCCCAGGTCTTTCCATCTCCCACTCTGCTCTTCCACCCCCACCCTCTCCCATTCATGGTTCTATCTTACCCTCCCCTTTCATTTCCCACCCACCAACCCCTACCCCCAATCTGTCTCCGTCTTACCCTCTGCTGTATGTCCCCCCCAAGCCCCGCCCCTGTCTCATCCGTTCCTGTTGGTTGTGTCTCCTGCGCTCAGCTTTGGCACTGCTCATGCTCCTAGATGTCAGTATTTAGCAGTTATGGTGTTAAATGGAGCTGAAAGCTACATTTACTGACTTCTAAGCCATGGATGAACTGAAGCTCACGAGGTGTGCACCACTTACATACAGTAGTAAAACAGAGGCGACAGAGAACAGGGATAACCAAAAGCAAGTGGTCGATAAAGATCTATTTTCAGATCTTAACTATTCACGACATTCATTAAAGAGTTACATGATTGGATAGAAATCTGCAAGCCCAAATTTGCTGATGGTAGAAATCTGTTATTGTAAGCAATGTAGAGGGAAGCTTAACATGACAAATGAATTGCACAAAGCAGTTCTGGAAAGGTGAGTCAGATCAGTTTTGGGAGGCTAAATCCTGTTGCAACATTTCTATTAGTGACAAAGGAAAATTCTGCCCTCCATTTTTGAGATCTACTGAGAGCTGCAGAAATTGTGGTCAGAGTCCTTCCAATCTCTCTCTGTGGCCCTTCAACAGGCTTGGGTATGTAGCCAAAGAAACAAGGTTGGTTACGTACAGAGATCATTTAAAAAAGCAATGAACAGGTCCAAGATACAATCAAATAAACGAATGGAAAAGTTCAACTTCATATACAGAGAATTTGAATACAAGCAGGCAGTCGTCATTCTCCAGCTACAAAAAGCCTTGCTTAGGCTGCACCTCTATTTATCCACCTGGCTCATGAGAGTTCGATATAAATTCTTCTCTATTAGTTCACCTTCTGTTGCTGAATTCTGTATATAAGAATTCTATCGTAACATAGCTCAGTCAAGCATGCTTATGTTCCAAACCCATCTCCCTTTCTGCATTTTTTCTATGCTCCCCTCCACTACAACCTACCTCTTTGATCTAACTTTTAGTTCCCTGTCTCACTATGTCCTTATGTGGCGCGGTGTCACATTGTGTCTGATAATGCTCCTGTGAAGTGCCCTGAAGCGATGTTTTACAAGTAAAAAGCATTATGTAAAGGCAAGTTTGTTGTTGTTGTTCCAGCGCTATCAGATAACCCTTTATTAATACTGCTGTCCATAAGTGTTTCCCTTTCCTCTCAAATTGTTACAAATTGTAAGATTACGCTCTGAGTCTTCTGAAAACCAAGATCCTGGCTAGAAACCAATACACACCTCTCGTGCTTCTGACTTTCTAAGAATTGCCTGGAGGACCTGTTGATTCACAGGGAATCACAGAGTGATGCAACACAAAAGAAAACTATTTAGCCCATGGTGTCTGTGACAACTCTTTGCTCATGTTATTCGATTGCTCACTTGCCTGCTCTTTCTCTATGGGATTACATTTTTCTCCTTCATATATTAACCCAATTTCCTTTTGAAGGTTCTGACTGAATCTGTGTCAAATATCCCTGAAGACAATGTGTTCAGATCCCGATAACTCATTGTTTTTAGCAAACCTCACATCAGTTTGACAACTGAGTGTCAAATACATGTAACCCATTCCAAGCTCTTTTTTATTGTGTATTGAATCATGTTTGTTCAAAACAGGTGACCTTAACTCTTACCATTTGAAAACAGCAGCTATTCTCCTGAAAAGGGGATGTGTTCTCTCTCCATCAGTGCCTTCTTGCCCTGATTGGTCTTCCCCTTGAAAGGCTGCTCTGACCCATCCACACTTCAGGTGAGATCGGAAATCCGAGCTGCAAAACCGCAAAAACGGTCGCGTCACAGAAATCTTCGTATCCCTGTCAATACGCACCGCGTCCACACTGACTGGAATATCTGGGGCCGATGAGGAGAGATTGAGTCGATTAGGATTATATTTGCTGGAGCTCAGAAGAATAAAAGGGGATCTCATAGAAACCTATAAAATTCTAACAGGATTAGATAGAATAGATGCAGGAAGGATGATCCCGATGGTGGGGGAGTGAAGAACCAGTGGTCACAATCTGAGGACATGGGGCAGACCATTTAGGACTGAGATGAGGAGAAATTTATTCACCCAGAGAGTGGCGAGCGTGTGGAATTCGTTACCACAGAATGTGGTTGAGACCAAAACTGTGTATGTTTTCGAGAAGGAGTTAGATATAGTTCTTAGGGCGAAAGGGATCAAAGGATATGGGGAGAAAGCGGGAGCAGGCTATTGAGTTGGATGATCAGCCATGATCATAATGAATGGCGGAGCAGGCTCGTAGGGCCGAATGGCCTACTCTTGCTCCTAGTTTCTAAGTTTCTATGTTAAGGATTTTGCTGGGTCAGTTGAGAAGGATTAGTTCTTGTCATCTCTGGTGTCTATGTTGGTTCCATCTGGTTTCTTCGGTTTTATCCTTGCTGTTCTCCAATGATTTGACGCATGGCTTCCTCGGGCATGTCAGAAGGTAGTTAAGGGTCAACCATATTGCTGTACATTTGGGATTTGAACTCGTTTGTCGAGAACATTATCTTGACCTCTGGCTTAAGAGCTCAAAAGCGTTGCCACTGTGCTACCATTCCCCACGATTTAACAATGCAAATCACAGATAAAAATGCAAACTTTCTTCCTGTTACAATTGGAACTGAGCCCAAAATTCTGTTCGTCTGTAATGTGCCAATACAATTCACACGCAAGGTAGGAGACACCCACTCTGATGACAGAACAAGGTGGGGAGGGTGTGTACATGGCATCCTGGAGTAGATGTGTAACTGAACATTTCCTGGAGTGTTTTCACCACCAGTGCAACACAGTTAATATTGGCTCTGACAATTTCGGATGAGAATCAGGAGTGACTGCGCAAGGTAAGTCCCAACAATGCACTGACTTTTCTAAAAATAGCCGGATGCAGCCAATCACGGTTTTATCGTCGACCACTGCAAAGCCAACGTGAAACAAAAAAATCAAAAATGGACACAATTGTGATTATATTATCGTTCAGCTTAATGAAGGTATTTAATGAAAGAAATATACCGACAGTTCAGGCATTAGTGCGTTTGTATTTCCGAATTTCTATCAGCGATCGTTAGCAGAGCCAACTCTGGTCGAAAACCCGAGTGTTTGGCTCGCAGCATCACCTGCCAAATGGAAACGCTATCCAGATACAAGCTATTGTTCTTGGCAGAATGTTCCTCTTATTCAAGATACGATATTGATGCAGATTGAGGACCAATAGATGTGAAATGATCAGAGAGTTCCTTAATTTCTATGTAACAGTTCAACTAAATATCTCTTGAGGAATGCTTGTGATTTATGATTCCAAACATCTGTATCGATATTACCATAGCGGATCATTCCCGTGTATTCCATATATTACTGCCAGTTCTAAACATGAAATCATCTTCCCTTTTCAAGCACACATTTCTAGTTGCTACACGAAGAAAACGGGACATTTGCAAGTGTGATTTATGATGCAAGCATTGCCCAAGAGAATGTGATGTGACCCAGTAGTTTCAGGCAGAAAAACAGTAAGAAGTTGACCAATATGAGGAAGAGGTGGGGGCATTAAAGCACAACGTCTGTTTAGACTGTTTGGTAAAATATATCATCTCGGTAAAGGAACTGAAACCAGCGCGAGGAATGGTCACACGAGGCTAGTTAATTTTCCAATTAAATTCGCTGTTCGTGCACATTAAGTAAATTTCATGATGTCTCAACTGTCATGTAATACTGTTTCTTAACGCTGACCAGTTGCTTGGGAGCAAACATTGCAATAATACCGATTTCGACACGACTTTAAAAGAATATTATCACGACTTAAAGAATCACATTGATTTTCACTTATGGGATGTGGGTGCCATTTGCAAGGCACACATTCTTTGCCCACTCCTTAAACTGTTACAGTCGGTATGAGAAAGATACTCCCACACTGTGTTTTGTAGGGATTTTCCCAGCGACAATGCAGGTACAGTGCCTTTTCTCGGGCTCTAGAACCAGAGGACGCAGTCTCAGATTAAGAGGTAGGACATTTACAACTGTAATGAGGAGTTTCTTCGTTCAGAGGGCGGGGAATCTTTGGAATTCTCTACCCCAGATGCTGTGGAGGCTCAGTTATTACGTATGCTCAAGGCAGTGATCGATAAGTTTGTAGCTACTAAAGATAACAACGGATAGAGAGAGAGCGTGCGAAAAGTGTCATTGAGCTGCAAGGCCAGCCATGAGCTGGTTCAATAGCAGATAAGGCTGGAAGGGCCGAATGGCTTCTTCAAAGAATCATAGAACGGTTACAGCACAGAGGAGGTCATTCAGCCTATCGTGTCTGCACTGGCTCTCTGAATGAGCAGCTCACTACGTGCCTGCTTTCTCTCTGCAACGTTGAACATGGTTTCTTTTCAAATAATCACTAATTCCCTCTTGAAAACCTGAGGTGATGCTGCCACCCACAGATTCTCAGGCAGTTCATTGCTGAGTCCAACCTCACGCTATGTGAATAAATTTATTTTTCTCATATCATTTTGCTTCTTTTACTAATTACCTTAAGTCTTGTGTCTCTGGTCCTCAAGCATTTTGTCATTGGGAACAGTTTCTCCCTCTCTACCCTGTCCAGGCCCCTGTCTCAGCCTTGTTTTCTCCAAGGAAAAGAGTTCCAAATTTTAGCTAATTTTCTCAACCCCAGAATCATTCTTGTAAACCTCTTCTGCACTCTCTCCAATGCCTTATACCCCTCCTCCTATTTTCTGTGGTGCGAAGTGTCAGGCAATGTTCCTCTCCCGGACGACTTCCATGCGACCTGTAACGTGTCATCCTATAGACTTCATTTCCTGCCTCTCACTGTCTGATAAATCTTGTAATGGGTTGTTGTGTAACAGCCAGAGCGTTGTGCATGTTGAGCGGAAACATGTGAAATGGTGCACAAACACTGCTCTTAGGAAATTGCACCAAATCAGCACTGAGTGCTCAAGCAATGGCTTTCAGTTAAGTGCTTTTAGGTGAATTCAACTTACAGCAATGAACAACAGGAAAAATGCTAAATAAGCACTTTCAAACGCAATACTCTTATTCACACTGCACCCATTGAGTACCATTTTTTACCATTTAGGAAAAATAACCCTCAACAAGTTTTATCTGACTGAACAGCTCACAGTACAAGCTGGTCCACATTATCCACAAGGTTTTGCGTGTGTACCGATTAAAATCACTGAAGAGGGAATAAACAGCTGGCCTTTGATTTTTTTTTTAAATGAAGACTCTCAGCGCGGTAACCCAGCTGAACAGCCAGCTGCGCTATCAGTGGACCTTCACATGTCGGGTATTACGTTGTCGAATTCCAGGCGGGTTGATGCAATTTTTACTCGCCCTGTTTTAACATAAATTGTTAGTGAACTTTGTCCCTCTCTAGCAGAACATATTTTAATCATTAACATGGTTTATGGCAAGCAACGAGCTAAGAATCAAAATGCAATCCTGATTCATGTAAGCAAAACCTTTTTTACTAAGGAGATTTATAAAGAAAAGCTGCAATAACTTGGATCAAATATTTCCTCATGCAGCCAGATACGAACCTATATTATAGACGCAGAGAGATAAAGTACACCGTGCTCTGTCCGAGTGGAGGTGGGTTGTGGCGGTTAGGGGCGCTGGGGGCGGGGGGTGAGGGGTATGTTCTGAGGATGGGGTGGGGCGTGGATTGGTGAGCGACGGAGTGTGGAAGGGTCAGGGTGGGGAGGTTTCAGAAGATCAGAGAGTCTCAGAGTTAAAGGCTTCCCAGGCAGGCATTGTGTAGGTGGAATGTGCATAATCAACTGGTGTCCCCTGGGTCAGCGGGGTGCGGGTCTGGGGCAGTGTAAAGAATCTGTGTCTGGAGGACCAAGTCAAAAATAAGGGCAAGTGGCTGAGTGAATGGCAATTTTGAGTGGAGGACTGGGTGAATGGGATGCCCATGTGCCACTTTGCCAGTGGGTTATATTTGAGGGGCTTGGCCAGTAGAGTTCATATTTGGGGCTCGACAAGTGGAATGTGGATGCTGAGGCTGTGCCAGTGTTCTGTGTGTGTGGGTGGGAGTTTGAGTCATTGGTTTATGGTTGTGAATCTGAGAAAATGATGCTCGATGCATGTCTGGGTGAGTTGGGTTTGACTGCCTCCTTAGATCATGTAATTAATCTTTGGTCTTTCATTTGTGAATATGAAGCTCTCTCAATTGGCTGTGGAGTTCAAACAGTGGCGTATAGGTTTGCTGACTGGATAAATGGTGTGGGGAACTTGTTTAGTTTAGTGCTCCTGTAAGGTTGCATCAATAAGGCATCTTCGTAGCGCAGGGGCAATTACGTGTGGGGTTGAGTCGCTATTGTGTGGATGTGGTGTTTTAGTTGTGGGCTAATGGGTGCGATGTGGAATTATCAGGTGGCCAGTGGGATGTGAGTGTTGGTTAGTGGAGTATATTTCTAAGGATGAGTCAATGCAGTATTGGGTGTCACCAGGGTGATGGGCTGGATCAATGTGGTGTGTTTGTATAAGATAGATCAGGGACTCAGTGGGTGTGAGGTTAAGCTGAATGTGGGTATAGGGCTGGGACAGTCAAGTGTATGGGTGCAGAGCTGGGCCAGTAGGGTGCTGGGATTTGCGAATTTTTCAATAAAGAGTGGAGTTAGATCAGTGGGGTGTGTGGTTGGGCCAGAGGCCCTGGAAGCAGATGTAACAGTATTACAGTTGAATAAAGGCAACTACAGAGGAATGAGGGAGAAGCTGGCCAGCATTGACTAGGAGATGTGCCTAGCAGGAAAGACAGTGGAACAGAAATTGCAGGGGTTTCTGGGATTAATTTGGGAGACACAGCAAAAATTCATCCCTAGGAAAAAGAACATACTAAAAGGAGGACGAGGCAACCATGGTTGACAAGGGAAGTCAGAGACAGCATAAAAGCTGAAGAGAAAGCACACAATGCGGCGAAGATCAGTGGGAAACCAGGGGATTGGGAGGCCTACAAAGTCCAACAGAGGACAACAAAAAAATAAATAGGGTAGGAGAAGATTAAATATGAGGGTAAACTAGCCAGTAATATAAAAGAAGATTGCAAGAGCTTTTTTTTAGATATATAAAGGGTAAGAGAGAGGCAAAAATGGACATTGGGCCACTGGACAATGAAGCTGGGAAGTAGTAGTGGGGAAAAAAGAAATGGCAGAGGAACTGAATAGGTACTTTGCATCAGTCTTCACAGAGGAAGACATGAGTTTTATTCCCAAAGTTCAAGAGAGTCAGGGGGCAGAGGTGAGTGTAGCAGCCATTAACAAGGAGAAGATGCTAGGAAAACTGAAAGGTCTGAAGGTGGATAAATCATCTGGACCAGATGGATTACACCGCAGAGTTCTGAAGGAGATAGCTGAAGAGATATTGGGGGCGTTAGTGGTGATCTTTCAGGAATCACTGGAGTCAGGGAGGGACCCAGAGGACTGGAAAATCGCTAATGTAACCCCACTGTTTAAGAGGGGAGTGAGGCAAAAGATGGGAAATTTAAGGCCGATTAGCCTGACCTCAGTCGTTGGTGAGATTTTAGAGTCCATTATTAAGGATGAGATTTCAGAATACACGGAAGTGCATGGTAAAATTGGGCAAAGTCAGCATGGTTTCATCAAGGGAAGGTCATGCTTGACAAATCTGTTAGAATTCTTTGGGGAGTTAATGACTAGGTTAGAAAAAGGAAAGCCAATGGATGTTATCTACTTGGACTTCCAGAAGGCCTTTGACAAGATGCTGCACAGGAGGCTGCTCAGTAAGATAAGAGCCCATCGTGTTAGAGGCAAGATACTAGCATGAATAGAAGACTGGCTGTCTCACAGGAGGCAGAAAGTGGGGATAAGGTGATCCATCTCAGGATGGCGCCAGGTGGCTAATGGAGTTACGCACGGGTCAGTGTTGGGACCACAACTTTTCACTTTATACATTAATGATCTAGGTGAAGGAACTGAGAGCATCCTGGCTAAGTTTGCAGATGATACAAACATAGTTGGAGGGACAGGTAGTATTGAGGAGGCAGGGAGGCTGCAGAAGGATTTGGACAGGTTAGGAGAATGGGCAAAGAAGTGGCAGATGGAATACAACGTGGGGAAGTGTGAGGTCATGCACGTTAGTAGGAAGAAAGGTGGATAGACTATTTTCTAAATGGGGAGATAATTCAGGAATCTGGGCTGCAAAGGGAATTGGAAGTCCTAGTCCAGGAATCTCTTAAGGTTAACTTGCAAGTTGAGTCGGTAGTTAGGAAGGCAAATGCAATGTTGGCATTTATTTCGATGGGACTGGATATAAAAGCAGGGATGTGCTGCTGAGGCTTTATAAGGCTCTGGTCAGACCCCATTTAGAACATTGCAAGCAATTTTGGGCCCCGTATCTCAGGAAGGATGTGCTGGACCCGGAGAGGGTCCAGAGGAGGTTCACAGGAATGATCCCAGGAATGAAAGGCTTAACATATGAGGAACATTTGAGGATTCTGGGTCTATACTCAATGGAGTTTAGAAGGATGAGGGGGGATCTGATTGAAATTTACTGAATACTGAAAAGTCTGGATAGAGTAGACGTGGGGAAGATGTTTCCATTAGTAGGAGAGACTAGGACCCAAGGGCATAGCCTCAGAGTAAAGGGAAGACCTCTTAGAACAGAGAAGATGATAAACTTCTTTAGCCAGAGAGTGGTCGATCTATGGAATTCATTGCCTCAGAAGGCTGTGGAGGCCAGGTCATTGAATGTAGTTAAGACTGAGATAGATAGGTTCTTGATTGTTAAGGGGATCAAAAGTTACGGGGAGAGGGCGGGAGAATGGGGTTGAGATACTTATCAGCTATGATTGAATGTTGGAGCAGACTCGATGGGCTGAATGGCCTAATTTCAGCTCCTATTTCTTATGGCTTATGGTCTTAAGGCCACTGGACATGGAGCTAGGTCAATGACATTGGTGCTGTGTCAGTGTGGGGTGCGTCAGTTTGGTGTGTGTCTGGGTCAGTGGGGTGTGAGTCTCGGTCCGTGGGGTGTGGGGTTGTTTCATTGATTTGTGGGCCTGAGTCAGTAGGGTGTGGGTCTGGGTCAGAGGTGTGTGGGCCTGGGTCAGTGGGGTGTGGGTATGGGTCAGTGGGGTGTGGTTCTTGGTCAATGGGATGTGGGGTTGTGTCAGTGGCCTGAGGGTAGGGGAGGTTGGGTCAGAGGGGTTTGAGGCTGTGTAGGTGGGGAGTGGGTGTGAGGCTGGGTCAATGGAATATAGGGCTGCATCAGTGGGGTGTGGATGCGGGGCTTGGTCAGTGGGGTGTGGATGCGGGGCTAGGTCAGTGGTATGTGGGACTGGGTCAGTGGGATGTGGGTAAGAGGAGGGTTAGGTCAGTGCAGCATGAGGCTGCATCAGTTGGGTGCTGGGGGTGGTGCTGTGTCTGTGGGGTAAGGACGCGGGGCTGGGTCGGTGGTATGTGGGGCTGGGTCAGTGGGATGTCGGTAAAGGGTGGGTAAGGACAATGCGGCGTGAGGCTGCGTCAGTTGGGTGTGGGGTCGGTGCTGGGTCATTGTGGTGTGAGGCTGCGATGGTGGGGAGTGGGTGTGAAGCTGTGTCAATGAAATGTGGGTTTGGGTCAGTGGGGTGTGGGTGTGGGGCTGGGCTTTTGTGTTGTATGGCTGGGTCAGTGGGGTGTGGGGCTGGGCCAATGGGATGTGGGTAGTGGTGGTTGCGTCAGTGAGGTGTGAGGCTAGGCCAGTGGGGAGTAGGTGTGGGGCTGGGTTAGTGGGGTGTGGGGCTGGGTCAATGTGAAGACGGTTTGGGCTGCATCTGCGTGGAAAGGCAGAGTTAACCTTTTGGGTCAGATATAGTGTCAGAGCTGCTAAGCATGCCCAGCACGTTCCGTTTAAATTTCAGATTCACATCATCCATTGTATTTTTTTCTTTTATTTCGGAAATAGATAGAGATTGGGGTTCTTTCCACTCAAGACAAAGAAAGTCAATTTGACATTTATTTCCCTGATTATGTTAACATTGAAAATTCTGTTGAATTTAAGACAACGTTCGATGAGTATATATGTCCGGTTCAAATGAGGGAAGAGAACCTGCTGGTTACATGGAGAATTATGAGAACGGCCAGAAAAATGGCTGGAGGCTGTTGATAAAATTTTTAGCGCCTAGTTTTCTTGATTGTATTCTGAGCGGTATGACTTTACAGATTTTCCCACAACTGGACGCATAGTGTGAACCATAGGATGGGAAAGGTGTCACAGCTCTCCAACGATTTAGGAATTTATTAACTTGTTCCAAGGAAGCGCCAGAGGAGTGGAGTGGAGAGGCAGGTAAAATGAAAGTGTGGAAGAGATTTAATGTGAAGGGGATGCCGCTGGTCCTAGACATTTCAATTCAGAAATTAGCATTTTGGGAACCTTTCATGAGCTCTATCAGCAGCTCTATTTCATTTGTAAATATACTTACATTTATTTTGTTCTGATTAAAGTGAAGAAATTTCTCAAAGGACAATTTAGGCTAAATTGTTCGATATTTGCTGTTCTCCTGAAACCATCAGAAAAATTAAGAGCACTATTTAAGATGGCGAGTGTCAATATCACACTCGGTGCAGGCACTCAGCAGTGATAACATGTGTTGTGTGGCTCTTATTTACAAATTCTCAGAAGGCAGAAGTAATGGCAGGCCCTGACATTATTATTCATTGCTGTTTGATAAATATGTATTTCAGTTTATGGTCTAAACTGTGACATACCAGAAAGTTCAGTTAAAACATTATGTCCTCAAAAAACATCATATCATGGGACAAAACAAGAACCTTCTTGCCATTGTCTTGAAAGTATGTGGTCCCATCGCCTCTCTCAGTTTCAAAGTAATGAATGAGTTGAATTTAAGAACACAAGGAGCAGGAGTCAGCCATTCAACTCTTCGATAAAAACAAAAAAACTGCTGATGTTGGAAATCCAAAACAAAAACAGAATTACCTGGAAAAACTCAGCAGGTCTGGCAGCATTGGCGGAGAAGAAAAGAGTTGACATTTCGAGTCCTCATGACCCTTCAACAGAACTAGTTGAATCCAAGGAAGGGGTGAAATATGAGCTGGTTTAATGTGTGTGTGTGTGTGTGGCGGGGGGGTGGGGGGTGTGGGGAGGTGGGGGGGGGGTAGTTTGGTGGGGGGAGAGAAGTGGAGAGGGGTGGTGTGGTTGTAGGGACAAACAAGTAGTGATAGAAGCAGATCATCAAAAGATGTCACAGACAACAGAACAAAAGAACACATAGGTGTTGAAGTTGGTGATATGATCGAAACGAATGTGCTAATTAAGAATGGATGGTAGTGCACTCAAGGTGTGGCTCTAGTGGGGGTGGGGGGAGCATAAAAGATTTAAAAATATTTAAAAATAATGGAAATAGGTGGGAAAAGAAAAATCTATATAATTTATTGGAAAAAACAAAAGGAAAGGGGAAGAAACAGAAAGGGGATGGGGATGGGGGAGGGAGTTCAAGACCTAAAGTTGTTGAACTCAATATTCATCTGGAAGGCTGTAAAGTGCCCAGTCGGAACATGAGATGTTGTTCCTCCACTTTGCGTTGGGCTTTTCTGGAACAATGCAACAAGCCAAGGATCGACATGCGGGCAAGAGAGCAGGGTGGAGTGTTCAGATGGCAAGCGACAGGGAGGTTAGGGTCATTCTTGCCAACAGACCGCAGGTGTTCTGCAAAGCAGTCGCCCAGTTTATGTTTGGTCTCTCCAATGTAGAGGAGACCACAATGGGAGCAACAAATGCAGTAGACTAAGTTGGGGGAAATGCAAGTGAAATGCTGCTTCACTTGAAAGGAATGTTTGGGCCCTTGGAAAGTGAGGAGAGAGGAAGTGAAGGGGCAGGCGTTACATCTTTTGCGTGGGCAAGGGGTGGTGCAAGATGTGGGGGTTGAGGAGTAGGGAGTGATGGAGGAGTGGACCAGGGTGTCTTGGTGTGAATGATCCCTATGCAATGCCGACAGAGGGGGTGAAGGAAAGATATGTTTGGTGGTGGCATCATGCTGGAGTTGGCGGAAATGGAGGAGGATGATCCTTTGAATGCGGAGGCTGGTGGGGTGATAAGTGAGGACAAGGGGGACCCTATCATGTTTCTGGGAGGGAGGAGAAGGCATGAGGGTGGATGCGCGGGAGATGGGCCGGACACGTTTGAGGGCCCTGTCAACGAACATGGGTGGAAAACCTCCGTTAACGAACAAGGAGGATATGTCAGAGGAATTGTTTTTGAAGGTAGCATCATCGGAACAGATGCGACGGAGGCGAAGGAACTGAGAGAATGGGATGGCGCCCTTGCAGGAAGCGGGGTGTGAGGAGCTGTAGTCAAGGTAGCTGTGGGAATCGGTAGGCTTGTAATGGATATTGGTGGACAGTCTATCACCAGAGATTGAGACAGCGAGGTTAAGGAAGGGAAGGGAAATGTCAGAGATGGACCACGTGAAAATGATGGAGGGGTGGAGATTGGAAGCAAAATTAATATATTTTTCCAAGTCCCGACGAGAGCATGAAGCAGCACTAAAGTAATCATTGATGTACTGGAGAAAGAGTTGTGGAAGGGGGCCGGAGTAAGACTGGAACAAGGAACGTTCCACATACCCCATAAAGAGACAGGCATAGTTGGGGCCCATGCGGGTACCCATAGCCACACCTTTTATTTGGAGGAAGTGAGAGGAGTTGAAGGAGAATTTGTTCAGTGTGAGAACAAGTTCAGCCAGATGGAGGAGAGTAGTGGTGGATGGGGATTGTTCGGGCCTCTGTTCGAGGAAGAAGCTAAGGGCCCTCACACCATTCTGGTGGGGATTGGAGGTGTAGAGTGATTGGATATCCATGGTGAAGAGGAAGTGGTTGGGGCCAGGGAACTGGAAATTGTTGATGTGACGTAAGGTGTCAGAGGAATCACAGATGTAGGTGGGAAGGGACTGGACAAGGGGAGCGAGAAGGGAGTGAAGATAGCAAGAAATGAGTTCTGTGGGGCAGGAGCAAGCTGACATGATCGGTCTACCAGGACAGTTCTGTTTGTGGATTTTGGTTAGGAGGTAGAAGCGGGCCGTCCGAGGTTGGGTGACCGTGTCCGGCCCATCTACCACGCATCCACCCTCATGCCTTCTCCTCCCTCCCAGAAACATGATAGCGTCCCTCTTGTCCTCACTTATCACCCCACCAGCCTCCGCATTCAAAGGATCATCCTCCGCCATTTCCGCCAACTCCAGCATGATGCCACCACCAAACACCTCGTCCCATCACTCCCCACTGTCGGCATTCCATAGGGATCATTCCCTCGGGGAAACTCTGGTCCACTCCTCCATCACCCCCTACTCCTCAAACCCCCCAATGGCACCACGCCATGCCCCCGCAAAAGATGTAGCACCTGCCCCTTCTCCTCCTCTCTCCTCAACATCCAAGGGCCCAAACACTTCTTTCAAGTGATGCAGCGTTTTTCAGCTCTTCGAGCCTGCTCTGCATTCAATGATATCATGGCTGATCTTCACCTTCAACGTTTTTTGCTGCATTATTCCCGTATCACCTGATGTTTTGGCATGCAGAAATCTATCCATCTCAGTCTTGTACCCAATGGCTGACCATCCACAACCCTCTGGGTCATAGAATTCCAGGGATATACCATCCGCTGAGTGAAGAAACTCCTCCTCACCTCAGTCCTAAATCCCCTTATACTGAGACTTTGTCTCCTGTTTCTAGTACCGCCGCCACCACACCCACCCCCGCCCCCCCGGACCCCGTCCCCACTCACAAGAATCACAAGCCTACATCAGCCCTTAAAGAATTTTGCTAATTTGAACGAGATCATGCATTATTGTTCAAACCTCCAGGGAATGAAGGCACAGACTGCTTAATCTTCCTTCATTGGACAATCCCTCCAACCAAGGACTTAGCTAGATAGCTAAACGGGTCTATCAGCTATGCATTTGCTGGTGAATTCACTCTAGAATCATAACATTATAGAACGAGATAACAAGAAGGCGTGCAGGTATCTCATCTTACTTCCAATGGCTCTTTAGCAGACCTTATAATTAGATCCATCGTCCGCTGTGACCCCAAGGCCAGGGAAAACTAATCCCTTCAAATATTTATCCTTTTCTCTTTTGGACATTACTGTGATCAAGATAACAGCATCTCACTATTTAAAACATGTTTCTGCTTGCTGCCTGTTTGCTGCACTAACCATTTTCAGTTTGTGTTGTTCGGCTACCAATCCATCTGACATTCCAATTATTTTCATGTTTATATTATCAGAGTTGTTCGTGGATTTGACACTTTTCTCAGATCGCACCCTCACGTTCTCTGCTCTAAGGAAAACAGCCACAGGTCTCCAGCTCCTCCACAAAACAGGTGTCACACATTCCCAGCACCATTGTATTAAATTATTTGCACAGCCTCTTCAAGATCCTGGTATCCTTTCTGAAATGTCATCACCCAACTGAGTCCAAAATAATGGCTGATGAAGCTTTTGGAAAGCTTTGTTCTTTGCATAACTTAATCATCCAAAACAAAGCGAGGATGTTGTCTATTTGTTGAACTTTGAAAGATCAGCTTCAAAGATCAGTACATCGATGAGACCAGGTCTCTCTACTCCAGCACATTCGCACCATTGATTTTAACTCCTCTTCTTCCCCACAACATGCATCATTTCAGACTTTGCTCTGATAAATTTTATCTGCCATGTTTCTGCCCATTTCACCTCTCTGTTTATATCCTACTGAAGTTTATTGTTAACCGCCTTATTGCTTACTCCATTTCAGAATGCTGTGTTATCTGCAACCGTTTAATTTATGCTCTAGAGACATTCGCCTGGTAATCAATACCTATTTAAAAAGTCAAAGACTCTATTATCGGTACCTGGAAAAAAAAACACTCTATATTTACCACCAACATAAAAAGGCTTGTCATCACCGCTCTGTATCTTCTGTCCATTAACCATTTTTGTTTTCATCACTGCCTTAATCCCATGGCTTTACTTATGCAATTCGTTTGAATACATGACACTGTAACAAAGCCTTTTTAAAACTACACAAGGACACTATATGCCAATCCAACACCATCAACATATCCCAAGATTTCTTCAGGGGCAGGACTAATGACCGAGGGGCAGTAGTGATGGACTGTGGAACTATTAGAGCGTCGTTACTGAGTAAGTTCAATCCTTTCAGACAGCCAGTGTAGAGGGGACGTTGTTATGACGTAGAGATACAACTGTACGAACAGAGGTGCAGGACAGAAGGACTGCTGCACTGTTGGAAAGGGGCTCTATCAAAGAGCTGTTGACAGAGTCAGAGTTGCGGCAGTGGCGGGCAGTAAGCATGTTATCCTGGAGCGAAAGTAACAACATCGGAGAGGCAGTACTGATGAAGAGCAGACCTGTTGGCTGGCAGGACTGAAACACTTCCTCACAATCAGAAGGGCAGCACTGAGGGAGTGCTTCACTGTGTAGATGTGTGCTGAGGCCGTACTGCAGTCTAGGACGGTGGAAAATGAGTTGAGCTGCACTGCCGTTAGTGCGTTACAGAGGTGCCTGGCGCAGCCCTGGGGACGCACTGAGTACCGCTGTATAACACAGGCGAAATTACAGAAATGCTTAATTAGCTTTAAAACAGTTTTGGGATGCGCAAAAGCCGCATCCACGCTATATGAATGCAATTATTCCGATATTACATCTAACATATTTGACATTAAATTACATGATTCTTGACTTTATTAAACTATTGTCACTTTTGTCCCATTTATTAGATAGGAACTGGACTCTATTTGCAAATACCCTGAGATTCCTGCTGTTTCTCTAAGAAATGTTTGAAGGAAAGGCCTGAGATGCAGAACAGGAAATAGAGAATTTTGGAAGTGTACACTTATTGACACCAGTCACAAGAGGGAGAAACCAATTGTTACCCGGATTTTTACGAATGAAGGATCGAATCTCTGTGATAAGGAACTGAGATATTGAACAAACCAGAAATTCAAAAAGCAGAGAAACTGAGGGTGTGAGAGAGTGTCTAACCAAATACAAAGGCTCACTAGACCAGACACAAAGATCAGGCGGGACCTGTCGGCGCGGGTGGTCGGTTGAATCCCGATGAATGAGCAGCTCCTGATTGCAGACCGGAACATCACTTTTCAATTCATTAGTGTCGGCGCACAATTTACTCAAATTGCTGAATAGCCGTTTTTCAAGGGAAAAAAAAATTGCTGATTGTACATCTAAATATCAAGTATATCTGGTAATCCGGTTTGGTAATTGTCTTCAAAATACCTGTGGAAGAACAACAAGAATGTTGGATCAGCCTGTTTGCTGGCCACTACACCGGAAATATATCCTGAGCGGTCTCTTAGCGACTTTTCTTTGTGGTGCTTTTCATTGGCGAGGAAATTCATTCACAAATTATTGGAAACCAGTGGAACAAAAATCAGGTTACGATGTTGGATATGCATCCTTGGATCTGGCAGAAAAGAACTCGAGTTGTTGGAAGATAATTAGTGGTGACCCTGAAGCTATTGAAGAGGCTGTTTTAAACTCCAACACTATCGCAAACAAGCATAAAGCCGTAAATGAAATGGATTATTTAGCAATGACGCAAGACTGCAACAATTTTGTTAAAATCCGCAAATACATCAGTTTCCCGTTAAGTACAGAGGAACGCGATTACCCCCTGGCCTATTCCATGGTGATCCATAGCAACATTGAGATGTTCGAGAGGCTCCTAAGAAGCATTTATGCTCCACAGAACGTGTACTGTGTCCACGTGGACAGGAAGTCTCCAAATCAATTTCACTCGGCTGTCCAGGCCATCGCTTCCTGTTTCAGTAATGTTTTCATTGCAGGAAAGTTAGAATCGGTGACATACGCCTCATGGTCCAGAGTTCAGGCTGACCTGAACTGTATGGAAGAGCTGCTGCACAGCCCTGTCCCGTGGAAATACCTCATAAATGTTTGCGGACAAGACTTTCCAACGAAAACCAATTGGGAGATAGTCAACAGTCTTATGGCCATGAGCGACTCAAATATTATGGACTCAGTAGCCCCGCCAAACTACAAAAAGGTAAATGGATCAGCTCATGTCATACAACCATCCAGTGTCCTAGTTTTCCTTCTAACCACCCAACCCACAATCAATCCCCCTCGCCCTCTCTCTCTCCCTCATTCTCGGTTACAATGGCAGTGTTTGATTGGAGACTAACCGTTTTCTCCAAAATAACGTTGCTTTTTTGAGCACAGGCATTTGTTCAAATCTGGAAAGGACCACCCTGGAAACTGTGGAAGCAGTTTAATATAAGGAACAAGAGTGCAAGACATGTTTGACATATTGGATGTTTGAAACGTGCTAATCGGCGGGTTGCAATGACACAAGAACATAATTAAAGGGCGGAGTAGAAGACCATGTAGCCCATGGATTTTCTTTAACAATTAAATATGATCATAGCTAATCTTAGAATTAAAATCCATTCTCTCTCCCGCTGTCCATCTCCCGTAATTCCCGGAGAATCCAGAAATATATCTATCATTGCCTTAAATGTATTCAACGATGATTCATTCACAGCCCTCAGTAGTAAAGAATTCCAAAGATTCACAAGAGTTTGAGTGAAGATATTTCTCCTCATCACAGTCCAAAATGATTGGGTCCTTATACTGGGACAGTACCCCTTGTTTCGGCGCCATATTAAAAGCTTTTTCGAAATCCATGTGTATTACACCCACTGGTTCCCCTTTACCTACCCGACTCGGTGCATCTTCAAAAAACTCATCTCAAATTGTCAACCACGATTTCCCTTTAGTATAACCAGGGTGATTTTTTCTAATCATACTCTGTTTTTTCCAGAGAATTGTTAAGACTTCCTTCATAATGGGTCCCAGCATTTTCGCATCAACCAATGTAGTCTAGCTGGCCTGTAGCACAGTATTTTCTCTCTTTGTCAGGTGCAGCACACGGTTTCTGAAACTATCTGCTGCATGTGCTCTTGCTTTACTTTCACTGCATTGGCCTGATCGAACATGGAAACAGACCACATCATTGCTCACAAATGGTGGCCGCTGGTTTGGACATAAGCAAAAGCGATGTTCTTTTAGCTATTTCCAGGCCTCTGAAGGCCTGGCAAGTTGATAGTTACTGTTATCCCTTCTTTTTTAAAAAAAATAAACGCTTGCCTTCCAATTGCCGTCTAATTTCCTTCGTTTATTTCACATTCCTGAGCTTCCCTGGTGACACCTCCGCATCATTCCTCTCCAATAGCCCATTACCAACAGTGCACTGTGCCACCGCCTTATTGTTTCTCCTATACTTCCACTTTTCAATCACTCGCTATCAACATGACCTATGCATGTTTCATATACAGAAAAAAGTAGATGAAATATAAAGTAATTGAGACAATGAACGTTTATAGTTGCTGCTGTTATTTCCGATGTGGTTGGAAAATGAAGAGTAAATTGGAAAATAAGAAAAGTTTCTCTTTGTGTTGATTTTCAGAGAAGATGGGAATTTCATTATGAAATCCGTAACGGTGTCGTCAGAACTCAGCAAAAGAAGAGTCCCCCACCCATAAGCAGTCCCATGTATGTGGGGGGTGCCTACATTCTTGTCACCAGAGAATTTGTGAGGACTTTGTTTGCGAACCCGGAAATCCAAGCGTTTTTCAAGTGGTCCGAGGACACCTACAGCCCCGACGAACACATCTGGGCAACCTTAATGAGGATGCCTGAGATACCCGGCTCCATACCGTACACTCCAGGACACCACAAGAGTGACCCAGCTGTTACCCGAGCAGTGAAGTGGTCTTTTGAGGCTGGTGATGTAGCGAAGGGAGCCACATATCCACCTTGCACAGGAAGGTACCACCATCTAATTTGTGTTTATGGGTCTGGAGATCTACCCTGGATCCTCCAACAGGAAAGTCTGTTCGCGAACAAGTTTGATCCGCAAGTGGACAACACAGCTGTGCAATGCTTCGAGGAATATCTCCGATACAAAGCGTTTAATGAAACACGGTCTTAAGAATGAATGGGTGTAAATGAACTTAACGAAGAATGCAGGGTTGTAACATAGAATAAATCACAATTTAGGACTGAGGCAATCTGCTGAATAATAATGCAGGACGATGTCAGATATGAACTGAAAAAAGTAACAAGACCTATTATTAAGTAAACCTGGGTCAAAATCTTGGAACTCAATTCCTATTAGCGCGGTGGTTATACATAAACCATGTGGTCTGCAGCGGATCAAGAAGGCGGCTCACCATCACCTCGTCAAGGACAATTAGAGTTCGGCAATAAATGCTGACCTAGCTGGCGATGTCCACACTCCGTGAAACAATAATGAAAGCTGGAGATTTCTCATCATTAGGGCTGTAGCAGTGGAAGTGTCATTCACTCAAACTGGAGAATTCCCAGGAACTGAATCCTTCAATTGAATTATATTATTCACAGTTACAGTACCAGATATTCCTATCTTGTACATCAAAGCAATCCAAAGCTGTTGTGGCATATATATCAGAGAGGTTGTTTTGTCCGCATGTCTGGAACTAAATACACTTTAATATACGAAATCATTCGACTATTTTTATCAAAGCGTTAGGTATAAAAATAATCTTCTTCGTTGATGTTCTCAGTGATAATACAATGGTACATATTTTATCATTGGGCTCTCATACCATTCACGCTCTCTTTATATTTAAATATATTTGATGCATTGCTTCCAATGCTCGTCATTTTTCATTGCTTTTTGAATTACGGATTTTCTATTATACATGCGTAAACTCATTTTGATATGGGAATTAACTGTAATTATCTCACAATATAACATGAATTTTCGGCTTTGGGGTCTTTATTCTATCGACAAGTCACGACTCAATCATTTATTTCATCTCTTCCTCTCTTCTGATGGGAATCAACTTTCACAAAAATGCTGACGACATTTTGCTCACACACCTGCACGTAACAACAATTTATATAGACTGTTGTAATTTAATGCCGCAGCCGTCGGAAATATTTTGATTACGATTATGATCATTTGTGTCGAGTGTGAATTGTGTTGCATGGAGATAAATACAAATTTATTCTGCACCTGCATGAATATAGCATAACCAGCGTGAAAATGAGGATCAAACAAATTTGTGGTGAATCGATCGAGCACCGGAAGAGAATCACGTGCTGCTCTGGGTTTTCGGCGCACAGCTTCATACATTCAAAAGCCAGTGATTTTTACCGCCCAGAAACAAGGCATTATTTCCGTTGTGTAGCCTGCTGTCTGCAAAAAAAAAAATGTTAGATTGTTAGCACCGTCCCATCGCTTTATTTTTCATGGTTCATTTTAGTTTTAGTTATTTCTTTGATTAATTATTTTGTGACTCTTGCCTCCAACATTGCTTTCAGCAAGGCGTTCCTTCTAATATGTGTTGCTTGTTTCTTTGGATATGAGCGTCGTGGGCCAGGCCGGAATTTATTATAAATTCCAGATGGCCCTTGAGAAAGTGGTGCTAATCTGTCTCCCTAACACATGCAGTCCATACAGTTTACAGCCATCCACAGTGCGGTTAGAGAGAGAGTTCAGAGATGTTTGGCCGAAGGAGTGAAATTTCCAGTCAGAATGTTCCGTGGCTTGAAGGGTGTCCTCCAGGTGGTGGTTTATTAAGGGTCTTCTATCTTTGGATTTTCTTAATGTCATGGGTGGCGGTTTGGAATATTCAACCGAAGGTGAGTCGCTGCAGAGCATTTTGCAGATAGAATTCATTTCTTCCATTGTGCGCGATGGTTCAGGCGCGCGATGTGGTGCCTATCAACTGGCCTGCTTTGTCTTGGCAGGGATCGAGTTTCTTGGGTGTTTCTTCGAGCTTTAAACTTTCTGGAAAGAGAAGTGAATCCCATCAGATGCCTGGTGTGTATTTGGTAGGCAGGCTTTGGGGATTCAGGAGGTGAATCAATTGCCGCAGATTTCCCAGACTTTCTCCTGCGGCAGCGGTATTTATATGATTCGTTCAGTTCAGTTCCTGCTCAATGGCAACTCCAGGATGTTCTTGATGAGGGTTACAACGGTTTTAGTTCCGTTAAAAAGCGCAGGTGCTTCAATGCTTTCTTGTTAAATGGCAATTTTCTGATACTTGTGCACCTTCTCAGTTACCAGGAGTGCCGGGGGATGGCGGAGGGTCAGATGTGGGTCCAAGAGTCGGAAATTCGGAGAGTCAGGAGCGAGTCAGAGTGGCGGCCAGGAGGTAGTCGGGAATGCCAGTTGGGGATTCGGGGCTCAGCTGTGTAGTTACCAAGAGTTATCTGGATCTCTCTGAAGTCTCCGAAATTAACTCAGGCTTGGAGACGTTTTCATAGAGCCCCGGATGGAGTGGTGTTTCCCATGAGTAGTTGAAACTTCCTGGGTCATCCCCATCCTTGTATTGGGACTTCCAATGGGTCTTTTAGTGCTTCTTCTTGGGGTACCTCTGAGAAATGTCCATCCGGAGACCAGAATATCTGGGCCAAGGTGTAGTTTCTGTCTCTTGTGGAGTGTGGAACATGGAATGCAATTTAGTTTGGTTCCTGGTGCCCCTTCAGCCCTCCTGTGATAAAAAAAAAATTGACAATTAACTTGAATTAATATTGTGTTCTCCAGTTCATCTCCGAATTAACGCTGGGTCGCAGTTTAAGTAGGTGTTGGTACAGGAACTGAGAAGCTTCAAAATGAGTGATGAGGAATCTGCGATATAAAGAGGGCCGTGATGTAACAACACATTTCTGCACTTTACTGGTGCATGGAACAAACTATCCAGGGCATCCGTAGCAATTAAAGAAAAAACTGCCGTATGTATTGAAGAGCAAAATGATGAGTTTTGTTCTATTCTCTACACTTGGATCCTTGCGATTCATTTCATTCCTGCGTCCACTGTGTATTCACTGTTTCACAGTGCGATATTTTGTTTCCAAGCTCTTAGAAGGAATTGGCATAAGCTTATCAACAGTGAATAAGATTGTGAGATAGACATACACATTAGGGCTTGCATAAAGGAGGGAGTGAATATGTCTACATACAGGAGTATTGAGAAGAATTAATACTGGAAATATATCACACCAATATGGAATCCGTGGCAACGGTAGGGAGATCGGACCCTGCCGTTCCTACAAGGTTATATATTTGGAGAGACCACACTTTCATTGGGAATGAGCACATTCGCGATCAAATCAACTGGAATGGAGAGAAAAGAAGGAACACAAATTAGTGAATAGGCTTGCGACTAAAGCAACAGCTTAACGAGATCGGGAGTGAGGTCTTTATTACTGCAGAGGAAGTGCACACTAATTCATTGGCCAGGGTTCTACTTTCCTACACTGAAACATTTGTCACACAATTTAAAAAATGAATTGGGAATTTGTTTGCAAACTAGTTGAAGTCAACACATGATCCGCTGGATGTGCCAAGTGAGGCCGCAGTGCGGGTGCGGAAGAGAGCAGGCATATTATGGAGTTAAATAAAACAATGCATTAAACTGGGAGCTGGCTCTATACTGAAGGCTTGAATGTTTGAAGGCATGGAGAGATGCAGACAATTTGTTGCTCTAAGTTGATGGAGACTACAAGAGTTCGTGAAAACAACAAAACACACAGAACTGCAGTGATGACGCTGAAGCTTCGGATCAGATGGAAAAGGAAGTTTGACTTCAAGATCTTGAGTGAAATTTTAAGGAATACAAGTAAGAATGCCTAACAGGATTTGTGAAGAAACGCACGCAGGTGATCTGGGAGGGTGGATAGACTGAAACAGCCTATAATAAGGTAGAGGATAGATTTCAATGCTAGCAGAAGCTGAGATACACAATGAGAGACTGTAGCAGTGTGTTAGAGGAAATAACAACTAAAGATCTCAGCAAGACAACAATGTCACTTTCTGTTTACTGGTGTGAACTGGTTGGATGTTCCATGTGCCCAGTAAAATCATTTTGTTCATTCAATCAAAGTTAAATTAAAATATATGGATAAAATAAACGTTTCTGAATTAAGCAGTGCAGAATCCTTATAATTCAATATCAAGACATGGCCGATACTTTCTCAATTTATTTGAATTATGTTATTTTTTTTCTTATCACAAATCAGTAAACTCAACATTCACCAGAATAAATTGAGCACCTTATAATGATAAACACATTCTGGAAGTACAATACATCTCAAAAAAATTGACAAATTGTCAGAGCAATTCAAACCATTCTGCTTATCATAATTTTCCTGAAGTTTCAGCAGTTCATTCTGATGAACTATTATCAAAGCTGCCTCTCACTATCTTCTCACATTCCTTCTCGCCATCCCTTTATTTTGCTTCAGTCTCTTTCTCCATTGCTCCTCTTCCTATATATCCACACTAGCATTCTCAACTATCACTTTCACATCTGTTTCAATACTCATATTCTGTTCACTAACCCTGTGTTCGGTGATCCCATTCTCAACATCAACTCATTCAACGTTGAAGCTTCGGTTAATCGTTAATTGTATCAAAATCGACCGAGTCAACATATGGTCGCCTCCACTATTCACTTCATCTGTAATGCATGGAATGAACTAATGTTTTCTAAACAGATCTCACAATAATTGAAAATCCATTTCATACAATAACAAAGTTTAGGTGTGGAATTGTTCGAAAAATGAAACACCAGTGCAATTGCTGTTATGTTGAATCTGTAGATAAACAGAACGGCCCAAAATTTTAACAGCTGCACTGCAAAGTGACCCAACATAACATCAGAACATTTATTTTGTAATGTAGCCCAGTAAGAATGTATTCATTGACAGAGAAGCAGTAAATGAGATGTGAAAGCATCAGTGGGCAGACCTCTGAAGCAATGCCACGCACAAAATGAAACGCATTTCCTAACAGTGATAACAAATAAGTATATTGAAATCCCAGTTAAAATGCACTTTGAATTGTGAAGAGAGGACGTTGCACTAGCTGCTGTCACGTTGAGACCATGAGCTGTCTCAGTTTCAACCAATGAAAATACATTTAATAAAATATTCTGGGAGAGTTTTGTTGCACAACATGAAGCTAATAATGGCTTCTGATTGTCTGAGAACTGTTCTTAACCCAGACACTTGACTCCAATTTTACAGTACAGGAAATATTCCAGGGACTGCGCTGAGTTTGGATGTGGAAACATGCCACAGATATAATGCATCTCATACAACAACGACAGTCCATAGGCCAAGGGCATTTCACTATTCAACAGAATAATAGGCAGCTGCGAAAAACATGATTGGAGATATAATATTGAGTGAAACAGCACAGCTATCACTGATTTACCACATAGATAACACCGATTTACGTTATTAATAACCAAGATAACAGCGTACCAAGAACACCTATTGCTGCAAGGATCGGATAGTCAATATAATTTATGCGAATGATTACTGGAAAATCTGGTTCTTTGAGAAGCAGCAAGTTCTGCTGGTATCTCGCCCGCAGTTCCGACAGACACTTGGATATGATCCAAAGCAAAGGGTCCTGATTGACACAGGAGATACATCTCCACGGAATCGCTTACATCCATGAACATTGCTAATATTTACACTCAAATGAGCAAGCATATTACATCATCAGTTTTCACTTTGATGTAAATGGTGTGCCGAAAAAAAATCTCAGCGTCCAGAACATAATCTTCCTCAGACCTCCCTGGTGGATTAAGCAGAAAACTGCAATCAAATAGGACTGATTCAAATTAAAAAATGAATGGCTTAATATACTTTTTACAAACAAAGGTCTTGAGAACATTACCTCCTACGGATTGTATCAATGTTAACGATTTTCTGTAGTTTGTACTTAACCCAGGGACATGGCCGACCCGATTATTTCTGCCCCTAAAATTTCCTCATACCTGTGTTTTACACACTGAAATATTAAAGGCCACATTTGGAATTGCAGCCTTGAAATCATTGTGGGCAACAGAAAGAAAGTGTGCAACTTTCAAGTCTTCAATATTTTAATGTAAATATTTTTATATTTACTTCATATAGGTTAATGACCCGTGTTATATTACAACACATCCAACTCCTGATTAATTTTCTATAACTCACTCTGACCAGGCCACCCACTCTCAACCTTCTATCAATACAAACTGAGCTATATCTCTGGTATCCACACCCAGGACTCACAAAGTCCATCGACATAATCTCCACCAAAGTGGATGGCAATAAGGGCCATCCTACTCTCTAAAAAATATACCGCTTCGGAAACTATTGGGGGGGGGGGGGGAGGTCGTGGAGTGGGGAGGGGAGATAGCCTCTCAGAGGAAAGCAGCAACAGATACGTTCACGGGACCATGGGTGGCTTTGCTGCTCAGAGGGCGGGAGGAAAACAAAAGTCAGGGTTATAGTCATAGGGGATTCAATAATTAGCGCCACAGACAGACGTTTCTGTGGCCACAAACGTGAATCAAGGATGGTATGTTGCCTCCATGGTGCCAGGATATCATCGAGCGGCTGCAGTACATTCTAGGGAGGGAACGTAAACAGCCAGTGGTCGTGGTACACATGGTCCCAACAACATAGGTAAACTAAGGACTGAAGACCTGCAAACTCAGGACAGGAAGTTAGGAGATAAATTAAAATGCAGGACCTCAAATGTAGTAATCTCAGGATTACTCCCACTACAACAAGAGCAGCAATATGAGGATAGACCAAATGAGCACACGGCTGGAGAGATGGTGTAACTGGGAGGGATTCAGATTCTTGAGTCACTGGGACCAGTTCTGGGGAAGGTAGGCCCTGTACAAGCCAAACGGCCTGCACCCAGTCAGAGCTGGGACCAGTGTCCTTTCGAGGGCTTTTGCTAGTTCTGCTGTGGAGTATTTAAACTAGTGTGTCAGGGAGATGGGTTCCAAGGAGCAGGATCAGATAGGTCAGATTCATATCAGAAAAAATGGAGGTGGAACATTAGGTTGGGTCGTTGTGATAGACACAGATTCACAGGTGAAGCATAGTTTACAAACTGCCCAAGCAAGGGAAATTGACGAGGTTAAACATGTTATACTTCATTGCAAGATGTATTACAAGCAAGAGAGATGAGTTAATGGTACAGGTAGACATATAGCTGCAGGATATCATTGCAATAATGGAGACCTGGCTAAAGGAGGGGCAAAACTGGCAGCTTAATATCCCTGGATATAGAATCTTCAGACACGATAGAGTAGAAGTTAAAATGGGAAGCGGGGGATGCGGGGGTAACACTAATGATTAAAGAATCAATTCCAGTCCTGAGAAGGGATGATATGCTAATTGTTTCGAAAATGAGGCATTATGGATTGAGTTTATGAATAAAAAGGTGCTTTCACACTACTGGTAGTATAATACAGACCTCCAAATAGTCAAAGGGAGATAGAAGAACAAATATGTAGGCAAATTTCTGCTTGTTACAACAAGAGGGCAACGATAGTAGGAAACTTCAACTTCAGCTGGGATTCAAACAATTTAAGGAGCACTGATGAAGAAAAAAAACATGCAGTGTGTCCAGGAATTTTTTTTTCAACCAATTCCTGAGAAAACCAACAAGAGGAGATGCAATTCTGGACGATTCTTGGAGAACGAAGAAGGTCAAGTGGCTGAAGTGAAAGTTTGTGACCATATCGAGGACAGCGATCACAATTCTTTTAGATTTTTGCACTACCATGGAAAATGTCAGAAATAAGGCAGGAGTAAAAGTCTTGAACTGGGGGAAGGCAAATTTTGCAGAAGTGAAAAGGGACTTTGCTGAGGTGGACTGGGCAGCATTCTTGGAAGATTAAACAGTGGAAAACGAGTGGAAAGCAATAAAGAGCTAGATCTTAATTGTACAAAGTAGACATGTCTCCTATAAAGATAAGAGTGGTACTGCCAAATCTAGACCCAACTGGCTGTTTAGAGGAATATAGGGAAAGATCAAACAGAAAAAGAAAGCTTATGAAAGGCACAAAGAACTAAGCACTGCAGATAGCCCAGACGAATATAGGAAGTGCAGGGACGAAGTAAAAAAGGTTAATAAGAAAATCAAAGCGAGGGCTTGAAAAAAGATTAGCAAGTAAAGTTAAAGTTAACCCAAAAATGCATAACCAGTACAGCAGAATTCTCTTAGAATATAAGCAATTATGGAGGTTCAAAAAACAAATGCATCCACTCCAGTGAAGCTATACTTTTAAAAATTCTGTCCATAAAAAAAAACGAAGATTTATTTCCATATTTGCATTTTGTGTATTAGTTATACAGATTCAGGAAGTTTTCCCACCTAATGAATGAAACAATATGCAGTGGGTTTTGCACTATTACACTGTAGAACCGTCCGCCTAATGGAAAGCGCCAGGATAGATTGCGCATGCGCAATCAGCCAGCACTGTAATTGTTGACGTGCTTCCGGTCAACGAAAGGAGTTACAATGGTTCGAGTGGTGTCTTTTACCCAAGCAAACAATGGGAGCTCACAGAAAATCAAGGGGCTCCTAGTTGAAGGATAGTGCAATAAAAAGCAACCTGTATGTGCACAGCAAGTTTACCGTAATAAAACCTCCCAAGGCGTATCACAGCAGCATTATTGAACAGAACCTGGCACCCCAAAATAGATCGGCGGATCTTAAGATAGGTACCCAAAAGTGGATCAAAGAATTGAGGTGTAACGAGTGTCTTAAAGGCAGAAATAGAGCCTGAAAGTTTTAGGAAGCGAATTTCAGAGCTGAAGCCGCGGCCACTGCTGATGGAAACATTAAAATTGGGGATACTTGGGTGGTCAAATTTAGAGGCGCACGAATATCTCAGAAGTCTTGGGGACTGGAGGAGGTTTTTGGAGACAAAGAGGGGCCAGGCCATGGAGGAATTTTAAATTAAGGGTGAGTGTTTTAAACGAGATGCATTGATTAACCCGGGTCCAATGAAAGTCAGTGGGCACAGGCTGAATGGTTGAAGGGGTGGCAGAGTTTGGATGAACTCAGCTTTATGGAGTATGGAGAGTACGTAGCTGGGAAGAAATACATTAGCTCAGCAGATCCGATGTGATGAAGGTCGGACTGAGGGTTTTATGCTGCAGATGAACAGAGGCAAGGTCATAGTCGTGCGATGATAAGAAGATAGGAACAGTGGCGGCCTAGGTATGTACTGATAAACTCTTCTCAGTGTAAAATATGACGCAGAGTTTGTGAGAAATCCGCTGCAGCCTCAAGAGTGTTAGCAGGGAGAGGGTGGAATTGATGGCCAGAGAAAGCATTCGCTTTTACGTAATTTATATTTCATTTTTGTCATATTTACTCATCCAGGCCTGGATACCCGTCAAACTGACAATTTAGAGACAATGGACAGGTAGAGAGAGAGAGAGAGACGGCTGTCAGGTAGAGTTTGGTATCAGCGGTGTTTGCATCTTCAGCGGATGTTGCTGACATTGAGAAGAATTAGGAGAGGGCCAAACAGGAACCCTTGGGGGACACGAGCGGCCGACATTTAGGAGCGTTAAAATACGCCATCACAGGATCAGTACCGGGGAAAGGTTGGATTGTTCGTAGAGATTTTCTGATCATAGAGCACCCTACTCTGACTCACCGCCTCCCCGCACCGCGCTAGCCCCGCCTCCTGCCCGCCCCGCCACCCTTGCTCGACCTGGAGCTGCAGCCACAAGATTCAAACCGCAGGTGAACTGTGATGCAATTTAAGCCTTCAGTCAGAAAGACATCTGGTCCAATCATTCATATAGCTATTTAGAGCGTCTCTAGACATAATTTAAATTGAGATTTGTCGTTTCAGGCACATCTACGAAAGCTGCTCCTTCTAAAATCAAATATACGTTGTTTCTGTCAGACTTTAAATTCATAAAGCAACAACACTCGTCCACAGCAGAACATGATGAATACCTCTGTTCGTTCTATAACAGGACACCCTTACCAAATGCAGGACAGAACAGTGATAAACATACACTTGATCTCCAGGTTTCTGTACCAAGTAAGTTTCTTCCATGGAATGTTCACAAAATTCATCTCCTAGATGAAATATCTTCCTTAATGATGCACTTCCTCAGACACTGGCGGGCCTGTTCCCTCGTTCTCTGCTCCCTGTAATTTTATGCAAATGTTTCCCTCATAATGCTAAATTATACATTCGTCTCTTACTCTTTGAATGTAGGAACCATAAGATGAGAGAAGGACTTGAAAGTAAGTTTATACATGAACAGAATATTCTCTTTTCACACAAAAACAATTATTCTTGTTTCTATGACGCTTTGCTATAGATGTGACACTATTGCGTCAACAGAAAGAAATTGAGATTTTGTAATACTCGCAGCTAACTAGTAATAGAATTGCATGAACCTCGTCTAATCCCGCAGAACAGTCCCTGCTGCTGTTCTTGTCATACTGGCGAAAACTGCAAATAGTAAAAAAAATCATCAGTTTTTATTTAAGTTCATTTCAATCATTTCGAAACATCTCAATTTTCAGAATATCTGAAAGGACCGTATTAAAAAGAAAACTGTTTGTAATTCTTGTTTAATTAACAGAGAAATCGTTAGTTTACTTCAACTTTTTTTATTTGTCACTATTTTTTGAATAATTACCCAGGGGGATTTCAGGGCATTCTTCAGTTCTTCTCGAAATTGCGCCTGGGTAGCTGCATACAGGTACGTGTTTGTGCAGGAACTCATGTATACCAGCAAATATCCGGTTTCCGTGGCAATAAATTCAGGGTTTGAGTAATCACCTTGATAATAAACAGTGCTTGACAGCCTGGTGACTGCAAAACTCACAACAGCTGTTAACCACAAAAATATGAAACTGCCTGATATAGTGAAGAGTAATATGATGGATTTTCTTCGGCTCTTAATCTCTGGATCACTCTGATTCTCATTGTCGACACCCCGGAGTCCCCTGCGGGCTCTGTTAGCCAATAAAATACGCCTGACAGTGAAAGAATTAAACAGCACCATGAATGCGAAGGGAAGCAATGGGACTGATAGAGTTTGGATCCAGCTGTAAACTGACCGTGCTGGTAATGCAGAAACAGCAGCCGTCATCCGGCCGCCGCACTGCACCTTGAGAATTATTCATTCAGGTTCATATGAAAACAGAATCGGGACTCCGTTTAGATAGGTCAGGATAGAGAGCGTTACTATAGCCGCGGTCGCTGTTTTCTTGGTGCGAAATTTCTCTTTAAACTTCTGACAGCAGATTGCAATAAATCGGTCAAAGGTAAATGAGACTGTGAACCACACTGACATATCCAGGTTGACGAACGCTATGTACAGAAGAAACTTCCAGACGGCAGTGTAGGACAGAAAGGAATATGGAAAATGATAATTATATATCAAACACACTATGACATTAAAGATCATGACCATTAGATCTGCTGCTGCCATGGCCACCATGTAGACAGAGATACATTTAGAAAGACCGCAATTAGCTCGGGAGAGAATAATAATTATCAACACGTTTGTTATGAGAAAGAAAGAGAGAGAGAGAGAGAGAGGTGAGAAGTTATGGATCCGGTACGGAAATGTTCATCTCTGTTCAACATGCTAAAATTAACATGACAAAGATTTTAATGCCGAGCCTTAATGTAATTATTAAAATGCCATAAGAAAATACACTGACAAAATGAAAACACATTGGCATGGCAAATATAGCTGGATGGATGGCAGGGAACAGATTTAGAAAGAATAAGAGTGCGGGTCCCACTTGCCAGTTCCCTCAACTTCCTGCGGTGCCGCATGTTGTGGCATGATTCACAGAGCTGGTGGCCAAGGAAACCCCCAAAAAAAGTTTGGTTCGAAAGCATTGCCATTTGCTGAGCTTTCCTATATCACATATTTTCTGGTTTAGCTATAAGTGAAGGCAAAATTACCTGGATGCAAGATAAAAGATTTAGGAAGAGTTAGAACTTGCGCCAGGAAAGCCAGTGAATTTGTTGATTTTGAAAGTAAAAAAAAAAAATTTGCCTTCCTTGCAAGGAAATATATGACGTTTTTTATTTCTCTTGCGGTGGCTCAAAACATTTGCAAGTTCTGTATGCAGCGCCCGGTGTTTAATTCTAATTACTGCTCTGCAGCGCAGGATCAGTAAAATAGCGAGGTGTTATTTGGAGCAGCGTTACACAATGAACCCTCATTATTGTTAAGAATTCTCCCACGGGATTCCACACTCGCACATTCGTAAATTGTTCAGTGAACTGCAGTGTTCCAGTGAAGAAATGGGCCGAAATGTTACACGGACGCTGCTGCATGTGAGAGCTTTGGCTAACCAATGCCTCAAAAATGATGGGAAGCTGAAAATAGGGAGTGTGGAGAACCGAGTGTGGGGCATTAAATTCATCTTAGGGTCAAGTGAAGGGGGAAATCGGGACTGTGGAGTATGTGTGACGCGACAACAATTATAACTCAAACTGAGGGGAAGGGGTGAACTAAAGCGTATGGAGAAGAGATGGCGTCCCATCAATCATGAGCAGAAAGTGTAGCATTTCGAAGCAAATGAGACAGGTACAACGGAGTGGAGGAATCCTTTATCACTTCCTGAAGGGGAGGGTGTGGAGGGAATCAGACTTTGCGCAATTCATTGGGAATGGAATTTACCATCAACTAATGGGGGCATTTGTGTGAAATTCAGGTGATGTTCCTTCAATCCTGGAACCCACTTTCCTACAGCACAGAGTGTGTACCGACACCCACAGCAGCTCAAAACTCAAAATGGATTGCCCAAACCCTGAAGCAGTTTAAGAAGGAAGCACATCAGAATTACGTTCTCAATTCCAGTTAGATATGGGCAACAAATGCTGTCCTTGCCAGTGGCACCTATATCCTATGGGAAAGTATGCAAAAAAAAATACAATTTAACGAGTGACCTACTCCTTTGAAGAAGGGAAAGACTCAGTGACTTTCAGAACATGGAGAGAGCTATCTATCGCCATTTGTCAATTGCATTTTGGCCGGCGTTGCACCTCACTGGCAAATTGAGCAATAGAATTACTGCTAACATTGACGATTTCATTAATAGCGCTGTGCTTTTTCAATAATCAGGCAACGAGAAAATTTTGTGTGTTTGATAGTGAGGAACTTTGATAGCAGGAAGTTATCAATTGACTGGTTAGATTGGCAAAAAGTGCCAAATGGAACTCAACCCAGAGGAGAGCAATTGAATGCAGCTGGGGAGCTCAAACAAGCTGAAGAGAACACACAATTAAGGAAGAGAATATTGGGAGGTTTAAAGGAAGTGATGGACATCAGAGTGAATCTCCACAAATCCTGGAATGTTACAAGTTAGGACGATAAAGTGTTTAAGAAGTCATGTGGAAACCATTTGTTTATTAATCAAGGCATGGAATATACTAATTGGAAGGTTATGCTGGAATGTATCAATTATTAGTTAGGCCGCAATGTGAGAACTGTGTGCAGTTCTGGTCATCTCATGGAAATTACCAAATTACAAATCGATGGTGGAAGTCCGGCATGATGAATGTTGACAGCCTGTGGTACCTGCCACTATAAATGGGAGCCAACGGTAGATAATATTCGTCATCCCAGGTTGAACAGTGACCCTCATCAATATTCCACGTCGCGAGCTCTGACCGGAGGGATATACTTACTTTTGACGGATCCACACGATTTAATGTTGAAGCCCACTCAGCTGAACAACACAGCAGAGCTTCTATTTATCTGCTTCATTTCACAAAATAGCAGCCCCACCCCCAACCCTCCCATGGCCAAGGTGCTTCAAAGGAGCGTTATACGTCAACATTTAAAACAAAGTTTCACAAGGAGGTAATTAGGAAAATGACCAATTGTCTGGTCAAATAAGAAGACCTGAACGAGTGTTAGCAAGAAGAAGAGAGAAGTAAAGGGGGCCAGAGGATAAGGGAAGGAATTCCAGATGTTACGAAAGTGCAATAATTCTCATAACATTATTGTGATTTATTGTAAAAGCAGGCGAATGGTGGGGTTTGGTTAATTTCTCTGAGTGTGT
Source organism: Carcharodon carcharias (assembly GCF_017639515.1). Taxonomy (NCBI): domain Eukaryota; kingdom Metazoa; phylum Chordata; class Chondrichthyes; order Lamniformes; family Lamnidae; genus Carcharodon; species Carcharodon carcharias. The sequence goes on along the minus strand of NW_024470595.1, from coordinate 569,571 downwards.
GTGGGATTTAATTGAATTAGAGACAGCTTGTCTGGCGACTTTCACTCATCAAAAGAAGCTAGGTTTGAAATTCTAAATGCAAAAACGCGGCTGAAGTCTTAGAATGTGAGGTGAGGAGAATTTGCAGTTTTAGATAAATGACGGTCATTTGAATTTCAATGAGATGGTAGGATGTTACACCTAGCCAGAGAAGTTAGACCAGACAACTTGCTTATTTTTCCCCCAAAGGTTCCTGCTAATATTAGCACCATGAACTGATTCATATTATGAGAAAGCTGATCTTCCAAAGACATATTGGAACAATGGGACTGACATTATTAAGGACAACCAGGTATCAAGGAGAATCATGCTGGGGAAGGCATTGTAAGATCGACATGAAATGCAAACAACCTCCAGTATTCATGCATTATGCCTGCTGTTTACAAAGATCGAAGCTTGAAAAATACACTTTGAATTTTTCTGCCCAAGCTATTGTGTTGACTTGCTGGGATCTGTTTAAACATACTTGTTCTTAATGTTTCATTAACGGGAGTGTAACTGGAAGCCACTTTCAATAAGGGTTTTAGGGTTATTTTAGTAGCAATTTGTACACCTGTGCTGTGCCTGAAATCCTGTTACATGTATTACATGTTCGGTACAAAACATCCGACAATTACCTGGAACCATTTGTTCATCACCTTCACGTCTTCAGCTATTTTCTAATCTCCCAGTCAATGCAGAAATTAAACTCCTGATTCATCAAATCCTGCAGCTCAGAAGGAGGCCGGTGGACCCATCTACTCCGTGTGGTTGTTGGAAAGAGCTGTCAATTTTGTTCCACAATCCAGTTTCCCACATCACCCAGCAAATTAGTTCTCTTTAAACCCAGATTGAATCTGATTTCACCATCCTTTCAGACAGTAAAGCAATGCAGCGTGATTGCTGGGAATATAAAAAAAAAATCCTGGAAATATCCAGCCACTCAGGGAGCACCTGTGGAGGCGACAAATCGAACTGTTCAGGTCGATGACTTTTCACCAGAAATGAAGAGAGATATAAATATAACAAATTTTAACGTGGAGAGCAGGAAGGGGCGGGGTGAAGAAAAGCGAATGCCTGTGAGGGTGGAGGGAATGAGAGAAAATGTTTTTTGATGCAAAATCCATAGACGTTTGTAATGGTTGTGGTAAAGAAAAAAAATATATGTCCAGATGGAGCTGTGAATGGCTGCATAGCAATCGCCCGAATGTAACATAAAGGAATAAAGATAGAAAAGTGACAAAACTAAACCAGTAAAACCCAGCAAGAAATAACATGGGGGCGCGTGTTATGAAGTTTACATCAACGTATCAAAGTCCGAACAAAACATTTGGGTTTACCTACCAATATTAAGAAGCTCGAAAGGACCAATCGTACCTTTGGAGGTGTATACCTTTACTCATTACGGGTTTAGCAGCGCAAAGGAATAGTTTCAGTGATCTATGTTATTGCGCACTGTGCAGTAAAGAGTGGGGAGGGGTACATGGTGGATCGTTTCAATTATGGTCTTGGGCTGGCAGGCCTATTTAACACCCTACACTCAGTATTCACACAATTTAAGCGTTACTCCGAATGAGCTGTTTTGCATTCATGGGGATGTTATTACACTTTGTCACCACAAACACTGTGTTAAATCGTTTACCCACTCGTGAAATCCGTCTCTGTGCCTTTGGATGTTCCCACTCCATTTTCTGCAATTAAATAACTCCCTGAATTAAATAGACTCTTCAAAGCTCTGAAGGTCCAATGTCACCTACTAGGATAACACCAATTGAGACATCACACGCCACTGGTTAAGAGCGAATAGTTGATACAAGTTAGAAGATTTGTGAAATGAAGCCAAGGAGAGGCTGCCTGTTTGGATGTGAGGGAAATGCGCTGTACGTGGAGAGCTACTAAAGATCGAAATGGAAAAAATAAACGCTGTTATGACTCTTGTTAGGCAGTGAAAGCAGCGATGGGAAACACACTCAATGGAGCCCGGAGAGACGAGTCGGTAGAGCATCAAGCATTTATTCTGAGGGTCCATGGCTTCAATCCTTGTCCAAGTGCAGCCGTTTGGGTCAAAGGGCTCAGTCCCAGTGAAATGACTGAAAAAAGAGCAAAGTCCGTGGAATTATTCAAGAGAACAGACGGGATGGCTATGTTTCTATGATTTGCAAGGAATAAAAAGCATTTTTGTCGAAATTGTGGCGTTCTCGATCATTTTTTTGGGAATATTTCTAGATTCCCAGCTTCACTAAATGTGAGAAGGTCTTCGTGACTTTTCCATTGTTTGGCCGAGGCACTATCGCAGTGAATCAGTGCCAACAATATGTTCTGATTCAACACCATTCTTACGGCCGGCGGAAGCAGTTTCTCCCTATTTAATCTCACACAAGGTTCTAAGAGGGTAGAAACCTCGATCAGACCACCCTTCACTCCTCTTTTCTGAAGAGATTAGAAGCAGTTATGAACCCTGAAATAGAAAAAAAAAAGCGCAGGAAACGGCGAGGGATTGACACCAGGTGAATTTCTCCGTCAGAGAACCAGCAAAGGCAGGACGGGCACCATCTCTGCTTAACCCATGCTGCAATTATACGAATCTAGCATTATCAGAACTGAATTCGTAAAGTGACCTACTAAACTCCGGAATCAGCGCTGCTTGCACTCCAGGGTCCTGGTGCTTTGTCTGAGCAGCGACTGTAAGAACACCAGAAATAGGGGCAGGTGTATTATGGATTTCACGGCTTCTCAAAAATTCACGAACTTTCTGGCTGATCTCCTGACTCAACTGCACCATCCTGAGCATTCTCAATTCGCACCGTCATACAGCGCTAGCGCAGATAAATAATTCCGAATAAGTGTGCGGCTCCAGAAGCGGTGGTCTTTAGAGCAAAATCGTGGAATATTATTTACAACATTGCATCACAAAACTCGTTTGTAGGTTTTATGCCGCTCAGTCTGTTGCATAAATCTGTGTACAGCAAAGTTAAGACAGTTGTCTCAATATCTATTGGAATGAGTGGTACCTTAAATATGAAAGCCTGGAGGTTGAGATCATAAAATTATTTTTTTGCACATATGCACTGGCGCTGACTCCTGCACCTGGAGACCCAACTCATTTTGCTTATCTACAATCCCTGTTTCTCGCCATCTAGAAAATACGTCCATTGCTCATTTGGTGCCTGAATGATATACTCTCTGTCTACACCCCACATCCTTAATAAGCTGGCTCTGCATCGACTGTTCAGCTGGCGGCATTAAAATAATTTGCTTCTATGTGCTTTACAGGCGTCGTACAACAGGGTGATAATTTATCACTAATTACTTTAAACCACGTCCGAATGAAACAAAACACCGTTATTGAAAAATGTACGTCATAGTTCAGATACTTTTAGGCGACACATTATTCACTGACTGAGAAACCAATACGTTCCTCGTTTAAAGGTTTAGAATAAAATTGAACTCGGTTTCACTTCTTATGAAGGACACTCAGCACAGCGCAAATACTAGCGAAAAGCAGTGAGAAAACTCCACAGTGTTGTCTTCTCTTCTGTGAAGCGGTGCTGCGAGACGACTGTCCCTGAGCTCAATGCATAAATGGCAACTGTAGTTGGATTAATTTTCCTGCTGGTTAGTTGTTACCATGTTTGATATAAACACAACAAAAATCTGATTGCAAGCCAGCAAGAAAAAGCTCCCAGTTCCCTCTACTTGCAACTCCGCCGAATTTTAGGAGAGAATTGAAAGTTCAGCGCACAGGCTGTTGATACACTTGATTTTTCGATGAATCACCGGTCACTAATTTAACTATTCTCCCGACATGCCCTGCCAACTTCCATGGCTACTGTTCAGTTTTGTCCAGGCCCCTAGGCGCTTGTATTTCATTTAGCATTGGCCAGTTTACCTTCTTTCACCATTCTTCACTCTTCTCCACATTAAATTTCACCTCATACCATCTGTCCCACCAGCCTGCCACTGTCCTCTGTTGATTTACCATTATTTTCCTTAGAATTTTACAACGCTTCTGAGTTTTGTGTCATCCACAAATTCTGTAAGTGTGCCTTCCACACTGACGCCTTGCTCCTATGTAGACGAAAAACAGCATTGATGATACTACTGACGCCTGGAGAATCCCACTATATAACTATTCACCACGACTCTTTGTTTCTTATCATTCAGCTGACTTTGTGCCTATGCTCCACCAACAGCATTCTTCCTAAAACAATAAAGTTAACTGAACGCAATCTGCTTTTAACAAATCCAAACATATTTTCCTTAATGAATCCGTGTGGTAATTCATTTTGTCTCTGGATGTCCTTTCGAAAAGCACGTCCACCACCCAAGGTTGATCTGGTGCGTCTGTGGTTGATTAAATGATCATCAAATCCATTTTGTGCACTATGGTATAACCTTTGCAATTCTACAATTCTCTAGCACCATCTGTGATAGCTAAACAGGATTGGAAATTTGCGGCCACTGCTTTCGGCAATTTCCACACCTACTTTCCTCAATACCCTGACCCTGAGCCAATCCTCGAGAATTTTCATCATTTAAGCACAACCAGGTTTCTAATGCCTCATCTTTCTGCATTTTTATCCCATCCAATGTCGCAACTACCTCGCGTTGCACTCTGCCTTTGGCAGTATTTTCCATTCTTGATAAACATAAGACAAGCCCTCTGGCTCCAGGCGGGAAACCACGTTTCAGTCCCTCATTGGCCCTTTCCTGCTTTTGGCAATCTTTTATATTTATGTAAATAGAGCAAAGGTTTTGCTGCCAATCTATCTCGTTGTCACTTTTTTTTTTTGCCTGTTTTTATTTTAACTTCCCCTCTTAATTGTCTATTTTTTCCATGGTTCTCACTTGCAGTGGAGTGTCCTCAGCGTTGGGTACTCGGCAGAACCATCATCAGTTGCTAAATCAATAGTCTTCCGTCCATCATAAGGTCAGAAGGGGGGTTGTTCGCTGATGATTGCACAATGTTCAGCACCATTCAGGATTCCTCAGATACCAAAGCAGACATTGTCCAAATGCAGCAAGACCTGGGCAATATCCACGCTTGGGCTGACAAAGTGGAAACTAACATGCACACCACAAACGTGCCAGGCAATGACCATCTCCAACAATAGAGAACCTAACAATCGTCCCTTGACGTCCGATGGCATTACGAACACTGAATCCCCACCATCAACATAATGGGTGTTAACATTGACCATAAACCTAACTTGACTAGCTAAATTAATACTGTGGCTACAAGAGCAGGTCAGGGGCTATGCATTCGGCCAGGAGTAACTCACTCCCTGACTCGTGAGAGCATGTCTACAATCTCTAAGGCACAAGTCAGGAGTGTGATGGAATACTTCTCACTTGCCTGGATGAGTACATATCCCACAACACTTAAGAAGTTTGACACCATCCAGGTCAGTGCAGCCTGTGTGATTGGCACCCTACGCACAAGCATTCATTCCCTCTACGCCTGATGGACGTTAGCAGCATAGCGTTTACCATCTACATGATGAACTACAGAAACTCGCCAAGGCTCTGTCCGCAGCACATTCCAAACCCACAGCCACTACCATCTAGAGGGTCAATCGCAGCAGACAGATGGGAACACCTACATCTGGATGTTCCCATCCAAGTCACTCACCATCCTGACTTGGAAATATATCACCGTCCCTTCACTGTCGCACGTTCAAAATCCTGGAACTCCCTCCCTATCAACACTTCCTGTATTTACACCCCAGGAAGAGCAATGGTTCAAGAAGGCAGCTTCAACTTCTCAAGGACAATTAGGATGGCTAATATATGCTGGACCTGGCAGCGAAGCCCACATCCCTTGAATGATTAAAAAAAAAACTGACGACCTTTACCTTCCTTCATCTGGCTCTATACAGATTTCTCCAGTGAAAACTTCTGGTTTTGTACGACCATTCATTCCATATCGTGGGAATGTACCTCAACTTTACCCAAACTATCTCTTTAGAGGCAGCCGCTTATTCCTCAGAATAGGTCTAAATAAACTATTTTTGTGGAGCAAGAATAAGATGGCGGCCGCATATGAAGTGTCACCATAACTTTGTGAAGAGTTAGAAAGAAACATTGTTTCCCCACACTCCTCACCAAAGCTGTAATAAGCGTTGGCTGTGAGGATATTGTGCTCTCTGTTCCCGTGCTGAAACATTTATATTTTCAGCGTTATCACAGGGCATTATCACGTCAATCCAGCACTCAGGTGGCTGTGCTACATCCCTGTCTGCATCTTATGCAATTATCACTCTCGGATCTACCAGCACATTATTAGTCAGGAGGGATTCGATGGTAAGCCTGCTACCAGCAGTCGAGGTAGTGAAAGTTGGAATAGCCTTTATTAAAACTGCTGCAGTTACAATGTTGGCAGCTGGATCTCCGATTGAGCTACAGGTTGGCACTGAGATGATGGGCTTCTTGTTGCAGCTCTTGAGTCTGGGGTCTCCCTTGATGCTCTAAGCTGGGAAATAACCTTATTCTGCACTTCGAATTCACTTCCATCATCTCATCCATTAATACCAAATGTACACAGCTCAGACCCAGAGGATAGATTTCCCCCTGATTCCCTTGATATCAAGGCAGTCACTTTCAGCTCACCTTTAGTGTTCAGCTCTTTTGTCCATGCTTGAAGCAAAGCCACAATTAGATCAGGATCTGAGTGACCTTGGCAAAGCCAAGAGCATCAGTGTTCAGGTTGTTTCTAAGCAGTGCCACACGATAGCACTTTTGATGATACTTTCCGTCTCTTCACTGATGATTGAGTTAAGGATATTGGGGTGGTATGGGCCGGGATGGATTGGTCCTGCTTTTGTCTGTAGGGCATACCTGGGCAATTTTCCACATTGTCGGGTGGTCGCCAGTGTTATAGCTGTACTGGAACAGCTTGGCTAGGGGCATGGTAAGTTCTGGAGCATAAGTCTTCAGTACTATTGTCAGAATATTGTCAAGGCCTTTGCAGTATCCAATGTCCCGAACCATTTCTTGATATCACGAGGAGTAAATTGGCTTGGCTGAAAAGAGGCATCTGTGAGGGGATGGCGTACTGATATCATCGCTGGACTAGTAATCGAGGTAACGCTCTTGGGACCCGCGTTAGAAGCCCGCCATGGCAGACGGTGGGATGCAATTGTTTCAAACGTCCATGGTTGATCACGAAACCATTGTTGTAAAAACTGACGTGGCTTACTAATGCCTTTTAGTGAAGGAAATCTGCTATCCTTGTCTGTTATGGCCTCCATGTGACTCCCGATGTGACCTCGCTGGGTAATAAATTCTGTCCTGGCCATCGATACCCACATCCCATGAACGAATAAAAAAACTCCCTCACACTGAGTACATACTTGTGCCCTTGCCACCCTCACTGATCCTTAATATTCATGCACCTGTCAGCCCACTAATTGCAGGCAGCCAAGGTGAAATGCAACTTTTCTTGCTACTCTCTGTTGTCAGTCCATTAACCAATTCAGTTTTCACCCGAATATATTATGCCAAATGCCATAATTCCTAAGATTGTGTAAGAAACTTTAAGGCTACTTTAATGGGTGCTTCCTGAAAATCCAAAGTTAGCACATTCATTTGTGTTCACTTTATCCTCTACATAAATACATCCTCAAAAATGCTGATAAGTTTGCCGGACTCAACTTCTCCTTCACAAATCTGTACTGATTTTATGGAATAACATTATGATTTTCCAAGTGTTTTGTTAGCATATTCTGGATTACCATTTTGCCTTGCAGTGATGTTAAGCTCAGTGTTCCCCGTTTTCTTTCTTCCTCCATTCCTAAATATCAGGGTTTGTTACCTTCCAATCGTTGGAAACTGATGTGGATTCGAAGTAATTCTGAAATATTGAATCCAATTCATTCACTTTCTTTGCAGCTACCTCTTCTGTAATACTCGATGCTGCAAGTGGGAAGGTCTGGAAGATTGCTTTCAACTTAGTCCCATGAATGTCTCCAGTACTGTTTATTTTTTTAATACAGATTTCCACAAGTTCCTGATGTCCACCTGGTATTTGGTTTCACGTTCATTTTGGATCGTTTTTGAGCCATTTCCCCATTCCCTAATTCTGTTCAACTTTCTCAAAGTTTGCTCTCACGATTGATTGTTTCTTTATCTGCATAATTTATAGTAATGTTTACATTTTTTAAAAGAAAGCAGTTGGTGTAATATCGTATTCTCTTTACTGTATTGTTGTAAATTTTACGTCCTCTTTTGCTGAATTCTAAAAGCTTTCCAATCCAGAGCTTTATTACCATGGCATCTTAATCATCACAGTTATGCTATTCTTATTTTACCTTGGGGCTGATGCATCTTAAAGGGATGTGTACGTGTTTAAAATTGTGCAATAATTATTTTAATGCTAACTCTTGTTTGCCCACAATCATACCTTTAAAGCAATGACCAAATCTACATTGGACAGCTTGCATTCCAAAACTACAATATTATTTTCAATCCCCCTATGAAATCACGTTCTATAAGGTTATTGATTAAACCTTCCTCATTGCGCACGACTAGACCTAAAATCGACCTGAACTAGATCCAGAAATCTTGCTGGGTCGTTGGCATACTGATCCACAATGTTATCAAGTATACATTGAGGCACATTTCCTCTGGGTTCTCCTTCTGTTGCTGAATTTCAATGGCATGTGTTTCGGAGACTGACCTACAGAATTTTGCCATTACCCTTCTGAATACACTGAAGCGGAAGTGCTGTTTGTTTGTTAAGTGACTGGAACTAATGCCAAATGTTATCCAAGCTGCTTTCCTCAGCTGGGCACGGATTGTTCTATAAAGGGGATCACTTAATGATCTAGGATACATTCCAATAGGAACTGCAAAACAGGGAAAGAGGCGAAGATTCCACTAAAGAATGGAACGGCCAATAATTCTACAGATCAGAGATATTTACTATCCCGTGCTCGTAGCCATTGGTACTCCTGGTAAGTAAGTACATCGGCTTTCTGATAGCTGTTGAATATCTCACTGTTAATGATTATGTAACAGAATAAGAATGCCCTCCTTGCCTTGTCATTTATCCAGCGGGATAACTTGGCGAATATACGCGGGGTATTTAGGAGTGTACCCCGCCGGTGAGGAGCTCTGCTGCTCGGCAAATAGGGAAAATCGTTTTCCACTCTCTGAGAAGAGATGCCGAGGATGATTGGCGCCACTCCTATAGTTTAGCAGATCATAAAATCAACTGTATTTATTTATTCATTCCTGGGATGTGGGCATCGCTGGCAAGTTCCGCATCTTTTGCCGATCGGTGTCGGATGAGTGGGGTAGATGATCTTTCCATCGTTTCGTTGGTGTGTTGATCCCTGACTACTTTAAGTTGATATTTCTTCTGACTGAAAACTCGCACAATCAACAGAGACTTCGAAAGGTATTTTTATCAATATTTCTTTGTTTTTCCCAAACCTTCGACTGGAAAAATTTTTACTTTTCCATCAGCACCCGCTCAGTTCCCGAGCAGCTCCCTCCCGCCCATTGTAAATAGAAAGAGAGCAGCGTTTCCAATTACATTGAAAGTTTTTTGCTTCCTCTCTGCTGAATCTTTCAGTTAAGTTAATTTTGATTTTCATTTCTTCTTTAGAAATTATTTTGAACGTTATGAGCATCGATTGCCGCTCATGCGATCCTGACCTCCCAATAAATCACAGGAACTAAATGTCATGGGCCTGCAGTGGGAACTCAGAAAATGGGGGAGGTGGATTTTATTGTGCAGGCTCCACGAAGCAATGCTTTTAGCGCTCAGCACAACAAAGTATTATGCATTCCAATATATGTAAGATCATTCCTTTCCTACTGCTTAAAACTAAAACAATGTTATAGAACCATCCAATGTTTAGTTTTAAGATTTTCTCCTCCAGAACTGTAATGTTCCTGCTCGGTGCCCGCGTCACATCATTTCCTTTCTAAACTTATTTTGCCTACGAGCTCCACTCCCTGGCTTCCTGGACCCTATTCCGACTAAATTGCTGATCCCCAATCCTAACCGGCTGGCCCACGTGTTAGCTGATTTTGTTAAAGGCTTTATTTCGTCAGGTGAGGACATAATTTCTATGATCAGACGTTTCTTCAAAAAAGCCCTTTTACCTCGGTCCTTACAAACTGCTGCCCCATCTCCAAAGTCCCGTTACCCGCAAAATCCTTAAGTGCATTTTTGCCTCCAGAATCTGTGTGATCATGTTTCAGAATTCCATGTTTCAATCCCTCCAGAAATATTCCTCCCCAAATATAGTACCAAAATGGCTTTTATCAAAGAAACAAATAACTTTCTGTGTCACTGTGGCAACTTGTCCTCATCATTCTAGGACTGTCTGTGGACGCAGTTGACCAAGCCATCCTCCGCCAACGTTTTACATTGTCTTGTAGTGAACTGGGACTACACTCTTTTGATTCAATTGGCATGGATGGATTGCTTAAGGGAAAATCTTGTTCAATTTACTTGCTGGTGTTTTTTTTTAAACAGTTAACATAGGCGATTTTTCAGGGCACTAATGTTGGTATGGTGTGCATGGACTTCCAAAAGCCATTTGATAGAATGCCACAGAACAGACTTGTGAGGAATTTTGCAGCTGATGCAATAAAATGGACAGTAACAATGTGGATACGGAACTCGCTCAGTGAAATGAAACATAATGTTTTGGTGAATGGATTTTTTTATCAGTCTGGATGAAGGTTTGTACTGCAGTTCCCCAGGGGTCAGTGTTGGGACACTTGGGACACTTGTTTTCCCTGAAATGTATTAATGCCCTAGGCCTTTGTGTACAGGGAAAAAAATCAAATCTGGCAGATAAATAAAGCCTTGAGGTATTGTGAAATATGAGGAGGATAGTTTAGAGCATGAAAGGGTCGTAGACAATTTGGCGGAATGGCTGGGCAGGTGGCAGATTAAGTTCACTGCTGAATCATGTTAAACTGATTCATTTTGAGAGGAAGAAATTGGAGGGTCATTTTAAACTAAAGTGTACAACACTAAAGAGTGTGCAGGGTAAGACTGACTTGGATGTAACTGTTCATAAAGTTATGAATGCTGAAAAAAACACATTTGGCCAAAGATTATTGCCTTGCACTCATCATGACTATTGCAAAACTACCAAAGTCAGGCAAGCAACAACTTTATCCTGCTTGACAAGAGACTGCTGACAGGTTGGCGAGTGGAATTTGAATGGCAGAGGCGTTGCAATGGAGAAATCACAAGTCAATGGCGACTGACAGTTAACTGCCAAGCATTGATTCAAATTCTAAAGCACGCAGCTTGGCTCTCATTCATCAAGGCATTGCCCCGAGGAAAGAATGGCTATCACTGACTTTGTTACGCTGAAACAGGCACAATGTGTTTACATGTTCTTTTTGGACGGGAAGAACACTGCTCTGGGTATTGATATATGTAACCTCGTTGCACACACACATGCGCCACACTATGAGCCCAACTAACAGTCTTACATTGTTTGCCAGCATAATCTTTAAAACACTGAGGAATATTTAGCAAATGTTGTCCAATTGCAGGATCACATTTAAATTGGTCACTGTGCTTTTAGTTTTACAAGTGCGGGAATGTTGGGTACAGTCTAAAACTTGCCTGTTGTGAACAGGAAAAGGGACATGCTGTTTGATAGGAGACCTATCAGATCGTGTCAAACAACACATCAGTTCTTCTGTTACAGAATGTACGCTATCAGACCGTGCTTGCAGAGCTCAAAACACAGTGTGCAACTTTAGATGTGATTCTGTGATCGGACAGCATTTGCTAAAAATTGTGCTGACATTAGTATTCACGCGATTGTCCACTTAAGTGCAAGACAAAAAGCTTCGACAATATCTTTTTTCAACAATACTCACTTTCTGGACTACTAAGCGACTGTTTGTTGATGAATATTGAAGTTTACAGATTATGTTGACAGTGCAGTGCATTATCCTGGGGTTTATCATTGAGTACAATAGCAAGGAGTAAATGTTGCATTTGTACAAGGCCTCAGTCCAGCCTGAGCTACAGTATTGTGTCCAGTTCTGGGCGCCATGCTTCAGGAAGGATGAGAAGGCATTAGAGAGGGAGAAATAGATTCACAAGAATGGTTCCAGAGATGAAGGAAATTTCATTATGAACGCAGATTGGAGAAGTTAGCATGGTTTTCCTCAGAGAAAAGGAGATAGAGAGCAGATTTGATGGTGATATTCTAAATCACGAGGCATCTGGACAGCGTAGATAGGGAGAGGTTGTTCCACTTGGGAATGGATCGTAAACGAGAGTGAACAGGCTTGAAGTAATTGCTAAAAGAAGCAAAAATGATATGAGGAGAAAAATTTTCATGCAGCGAGTGTTCTGGTTTTGAATGCACTGCCCGAGATTGTGTGGAGGGCCCATTCATTTGAAGTACTCAAAGTGAATTAGACTGTTACCTGAAAAAGAAGAATGTGCAGGGTAACAGGAAGAAGGTGGGAGGTGCGCAGGGTGGGGAGAGCGTGGGTGTAGGGGGCGGGTTTAGGTGGTTGGGAGGGTGTGGGTGAAGTGGGATGTGGGGAATGATACTAAGTGGGTTGCTCATTTGGAGAGCTGGTGCACACATGAAGGGCCGGATGGTCCCCTTCTGCACCATAACAATGCTGTTATTCCGTGCAATTCTTTTTAATTTAATCATAGCCAGAGTATCGATTACAGGGGCTTCTCTTCCCTCTTCTGTGCCATTCCTACTGATATTGAAAACATATCAAGGATCTATCCCTGACCGCTTCTATTTCCCATCAACATGCTGCCCCTTGTCGACATCACCCTCAAATGGTGCAATTGTTTTCACATTAACAGGGACTCAATCAGGAGCTCACCCAGGCACCTTCGGCAGCATCTGCCAAATTTACGACCATCTAGAAGGACAAGGACAACAGACTCGTGGAAACAACAACACCGAGAAATGATCCTCCAATACACTGATTGTTCTGACTTAGAGATTTATCGTCATTTCTTCACTGGCGCTCGGTCAAAACCCTGGAACTCCCTCAGTAACAGCACTGCGGGTGTACCTACAGCACATTTATCCTTGGTGCTTAAGTCCTTGTCTCTGAATTTTCCGCCAAAACCTGCCCGCCTATCTACATCACTTCCACATTTCAAGATACTCCTTAAAACTTCAATCTTTTATCAAGCTTTTACCCACCATCCTAAATGCTCCCCGCATGTTATCTGCCTAGTTTGCTTCTATGGCATTTCATTGAAGGCGCCATATAAATATAAGGTGTAATTGTTTCTACTTACACCCAATCTTCCCAGAATCGCACAGGTGTGGAAGATGTGTTGAATTTATTTTTCATTTTAATAGTGTTAATCATAGAAATCAAGTCTTTGTAGAACAATGACAGATGATTGACTGATGGCTTATGGTTTAAAATGTCGTCCTAAGGCGCTAAACCTCCACCACCACCACAGCTCAGCCAACCATTCTCCCGCGCCCCCCCAGCCGCCCCCCCCCCCAACCCCTCCCCCCTCCGCCAATGCTGCATCCCACGATCCCAGGCCCCCGGCCCCTGTCATGAGTTCACAGCGTCTGGGTTTCGATGTTGTGGGCCCTTCTCTTTTACCATTCCCCTTCCTGAATCCGAACGACATTGTTACATTCTGAAAGAAACGTCTCTGAAGGGCATTCAGTGTTCAATGATTTATTTGATTCGAAAGAGATGTCATCAATGTTTGCCTAATATTTAAATGGCAACCGTGCTCCCAACTGTCAGTTGAAGGAGATTTACACATTGTCCCACAACATGTGGCCAGAGCTTTCTGAGTCTCCCCTTATTTAATTCTTCTCCCTCCTGCTTACAGTGAACATTTTGACAATAGTGACCCTCTGCAGAGGAAATTGCCACCTTTCCAAAAGTATCTCTATGTACATGGTGGCCATGGCAGCAGTAGATCTACTGGTCACGTTCGTCTATAGAATTGCACATCAAATTTTCCGGGAACGCTTTCCATATTCATTCCTCTCCTATACTGTCATTTGCAAACTCGTGGTGGATATGACATCGACCAACATCGGTCTGTCTGTGTGGTTTACTGTCTGCTTCACTTTTGACCGGTTTGTAGCTATTTGCTGTGAGAAACTGAAAACCAGGTATTGCACAGTGAGAACTGCGTCCATCGTCATAATAATTGTTTCTGTGCTATTGTGTTTAGAGAGCATACCTTGTTGGTTTGCATTTGAACATAAAATAATAATTAACAATATTCAGTGGGAGTTCATACCCAGTGTGACCTTTTTCAGGTCTCCTGCAGGTGGAGCCTACTTCAAATTACACAGTTTTCTACTTTCATTGATTCCTTTCTCTTTGATATTGCTGTTTAATTGTTTAACGATCAGGCGCATTGTAGTAACGAATATTGCGCGAAGGAGACTCCGGGCTCCCAGGAATGGGAATCAGAGCGATCCAGAGATGGAGAATCGACGGAAATCCATTACTTTGCTGTTCGCCGTGTCGGCCAATTTTATATTGTTGAGTCTGACATTGATGGTAAGTCAGTGGACTGATGACCTGGTCCTTCGCATCCAACCAGAATATAGAGGTGCTGCTTATATTGCCACTGAGGCCGGATATATGCTCACTCATTTGAAGTCTTGTACAAACACGTGCATTTATGCAGCGACACAAACGAAGTTCCGGGAAGAGCTCATTAAAGTGGTGAAATCTCCTTGGATATTTATTTTATCATTGGTTAAAAATATGAAAGATCAAACCCAAACGTCCTGCCCTAGTTAGAGCACAATGCCAGCACGTGATTCCGTGTAGAATGGCCAACTTTCCGTTTAGATCAAAGGGATTTGTTGTCATTGAAAATGAACAAATCAGAAAACATTTCCTGAATTCTGTGCCGTGTGTTTCATGTCCATTGCTCTCCGAGACTGTACAGCTCAATATCCTGCTGAAAGCTTTTACTTTACACCCCAGATTCAAAGGCAGCAGTCATGACTGAGGTTCAGATATGGAGTCGAAGATGTGGGAATCAGCGCTTGCTGTCTTACACTTCAGGCTACAGGAATAATGCTCTGTTATATTAATTGATAGATTCCATTAAAAGAGAAGCAACAAATTGGGTTTTGAAATCGTGGTTCTTAATAGTCTAGTTGCAATATTGGTGTGAATGTTACAAACCCTGGTTCCCCCCTTCAGATTCCGCTCCCCATTTTTTCCCAGGGGTAATAGACGTGTGTCATGTCTCCTGTTCGGTATTTAATTATGGAGGCAGGAGGGAACTGTCTCATCAATGTGATGTTAGATATCTTTCTTGCAGGGATTAACTTAAAGTCTCAGTTAGCCGTGAAAAGGAATTTTATAACAAGGGAACAGATCATTCCAACAAGCGAAACCTTCTGGGCCTTTACCCTCCAGCCTAGTAAATAGCCTCAATAAATTTACCCGCCTGGTATGAACATACCTGCCATTTTTTAGTCAACAACACATTTTTTTCCGCTTTATTTTGGAATAATTTCTGAGTCTGCGAATTCCACCAGTTCTCAATTGTCCACATAAAGATGTTCCTTCACCATCAATTCTAAATCCTTCTGAAATTGAATGCTTTATATCATGCGTTAAGTTCTTGGTCCCTCAACTGAGGGAAGCTACCTGCATCTATTTAACCAGTGCTCCAAAATATAAACCAGATGGGTACAACTCAAAAAATAAAATCAACCTGATATCAGTAACCAAACTACAGAGAGTCACGGAAGTATAGTTAAGACGGTTAAATAATACTGCTGTTTTTAGATTGTTGTTTCCTTGGTTACACTGATTAATGTGAAGGTTAGCTTTGATAACTTGAACTGTATCCTAAACATCGGGGCAATGGAGGGGCAGTTTCCAAACAAATAACTTCAGACTTCCAGACTGAAACACCTTTCACCCCACATATTTTTTCCTAGCCAGCCAGAAAGGAGAGTATTTTTCTGTTTTGAATATAATGTGGTGCATAATATTAAGGCTCCTGTGTGCGTGCAAAAGTGAAACTACGATCACGAAGCGCCAACACTGATTAACATATTCAAAAGAACGGTTCCGATGGAAGGCTAAAACTACTGAATGAAATACTTAACCTGGTTCCTATGTAATGCGTTAAACCAGCGGATGAAGGACGGAGTCATGAAATACGTCGTGATAGATATATGACCTTGAGGAGATCGAGTTTACTGTGGCATTAAATACTGTAATCTCAGTAACAGGCACTGCAAAAAAAAAGTTTATCAGACTATCCTATTTTGCTGTTTTTTCCTCCTTCTTTTGATCCCTGCCCTTTAAA
Organism: Carcharodon carcharias; assembly: GCF_017639515.1. Lineage (NCBI taxonomy): Eukaryota > Metazoa > Chordata > Chondrichthyes > Lamniformes > Lamnidae > Carcharodon > Carcharodon carcharias. The sequence goes on along the minus strand of NW_024470595.1, from coordinate 553,256 downwards.
CGGGAAGCAACAGGCTAAAGAAATTATTTTTAAAATGGCCTCAACCTACCATGCAACAATGGTAAGTTGTAGAATGAAATAATAAGAGGTTTTATTGGGTCCATTCATTGTTTACTATTTCACCATTTTATGGGAGCTTAACTCATTTGATAACCGTGTTGTCTCGTTCTGCTAAGGAACATTCACCATATTATTTAATATGATAGATACAGAAACAACATCAGTGTTGCTGTTAAATGTTTAAATTATGGGCATTTATCAAGTGTGAAATTATCGTTAAAATCAATTTGTAGAGGTTTTATTTTAGCTTTAATGCAATCATGCAATACATATTGGGCGCATTGTCTAGTAAACGGAAACACACGTATACTGACTCAATGCTTTACTGTATATTCGGCCTCAGATATTGAGCTCAGCTTTCTGCTATGTTTGGATCGCCCACAGCAATTTGTGATTGTAAGTTCCACTTCCCGCTTGCCTATTATTGTATCCTAAATAAACCTACGGCGCATCACCTCAGTGTTCAAGAATGATAAAGTAAACCTTACATGTACAAGGGACTGTGAACTTCAATTATGAAAGAGCTTCATTTATTCATTGTGGTGACGTAACTATTTAGCCGTCACACTTTAATGTTCCACATAACCGTAAGGCTTTGCGAAAGCCAAAGTCTAGAAAATTACAGGACCCCGTGGCGGCCAGGATCTGCCAATCCGACTGGCGGTCAGCTTTGGGGAACAGGCGATGAGCTGCTTTTGTTTCTGTGCAATAACTACATTTTCCTTGAACTGTTTTCACTCGGGAAACCCAATTTGAGACAGTATTCGGCCGAAGGTAAATGTGTTAATTATGTCAGGCTGCAATTCATCAGCAACTATCTAAAAACAAACATCAATGTCTCATCAACTACAGCATCCAAAATTAACACGTAAAAAATAGTAACTGAAGGTTAACCCTTGACAGCACTGTTTCAATTTCATTTACATATGAATGTAGTTCCCTGGCCCTGTTTGTGCGTGTAGTCTTCTTGTGTTTCCTTGGATTCCTGTGTTTCTATTTGACAGTCACCGAGTGCCCCTGGCCGCTGGAGGCAGTTCCGGCTCCAGTCATTGGAAACGGGTAACGGTGCAATTTCAAACGTGGTCAGAGGCGTCTCCCTCCGTTTCGCTGCTGCTTGGAAGATTGGGGCCCATGTCCAAATCGCGCAGAAGCTGAACCATTGTTGTGTACCTCTCTCTGACCGGGGAACTTCGCTGGGTCACAGGTTAGTGACGACTACTGGCCGGAAGTGAGAACTTCAACTAAACCGCAGGAATTCACAGACTGTCAGGAAATAAATTCTGTGCACTCGCATTGTCTCACATTTAAGTTGTAAGAATAAAAACAACCCATTCCCAATAAAACGCTTTCCTTTGCCGATTCTATATTTACAAACCTGCCCCGTTACATTATTACTCTGGATTGAACAGCGGTTCAATGCGATTTCCCAGGATACTATCTACATTCTTTGAACAAAATAAAATCACAATAAAACAAAGAACCGAGGTCAATGCTGAAAGTTTCACAGAAATCAATCGCATGGGAAGGGAATTAAATTCCTGAAGAATAAAGCTGAATGAAAGCCGGAAAATGGAAAGAGTCAGCCGGGAATTTCTGTGCAGTGGGGAAACTCGGGTTAACAGATCTGTTTTGGGATCTTTGTGCAGACCTGAAATGTTAACCCTCCCTTTCTCTCTCCACAGATGTTACCAGACCTTCCAGCAACTTCTGTTGTTATCTCAGATTCCCAGCGCGTGCAGCACTGCGTCTCGCTTTCTGAAGACTACAACAACCCCGAGGCAGGAATCGAAGTTTAAATAAGGAACGGGAAGTGTCGGAGCGAAAAGGTTCCGAGAATCAGTGAATTTCGCTGAATCCGAGTAATTTATTTCCGGTTCCACGGTACAGTTCACGGAATATCATAATTTTTAACAATGCAGAAAAAAGCCTGTGTGAAGATTTAAATTGATTTTTATTCGAATTAGACCCGCCTGTATTTTCCAAATAAAATGCCGCCGATCTGCTTGAACTTCACTTGCACACTTAAAGTTAACCACTTCACTAATTTAGAGGTTGCTGACTACGATGGGCGGGTATCGAAACCGGGAAGTAACCATGCTGACCACTACAGCACCATCGTTGACTGGTCAGGAGGTTTGGACATATTTTTCCCGATTTTATTACTAAACCGTTCCCTATTGGTAACTGGTATATTTTCAACCACCGTCAAAAGTTCATGATGCACAACACCCAATAATGAATCACCTTGTCTTGGAGTGAAGTTTTGGCTGATAACTGCAATAGCTGATGGTCTTCACATATGGCTGTTCCTGAAGCTCGCATCAGTCATTCAGTAGAGTTAAATGAAAAGTGCAATTATTGTCCACAAAGTTCAGACGTCTCCACTCACCGATTAATGACACATGTTCCATAATGTAACTCTTATTCTGTCCGCCCCCTCACCAACCCCCTCCACAAATCCACCCATTAACTGAAAAATAATACATTCCATCGTGTGACACCTTTTCAAAAAGAACACGTTCTCGGGGCAAAGAGTGCAAACACGAAGGAATTAAGAGGAATCTGCCTGAAACACTGCTTTGACCTCAGCTAGAGTATTGTACCCATTTTTTGGTGCCTCCACTTAGGAAGGATGTGAAGCCATTGTAGAGGGTGTAGAAACACTGGGGAGATAGGGAACGAGTGAGTTCGAGTATCAGAAAGCAATTAATATCTGTAAAGAAGTAGTGCTGGAGGAATAAGCGGGACTGCACTTAATGACTTACATTCCAGAGTTTTCGAAGAGATGGCTATAGAGATAATGGATTGTTGATCATCTTTCAAAATTCGATAGATTCAGAAACGGTGCCTGCAGTTTGGAAGGTAGAACATATGAACTCACTATTTAAGAAAGCAAGGAGAGAAAAATAAAACACAGGGGACTACAGACCTGTTAGCTTTACATCAAGCGGAGGTGAAATGCTAGAATCTGTAATCAAGTCTGCGATAACTCGTGTGATTGGGCACAGTCAACATGGGTTTATGAGAGGGAAATTAAGTTTCACAAAACTGATAGCCCTTTCTGAGGATATAATTAGCAGAAGAGATAAGGGAGAATCAGTGGATGTGGAGGATTAGGATTTTCTGTAGGTTTTCAATAAGATGTGAGATAGGAGGCTAGGGAGCAAGATTAGAGTTCATGGGATTGGTGGAAATATACAGGCATGGATTGAGGATTGGTAAATGGACATGAAACAGAGTGTAGGGATAAACAGATCATTCCCAGGTTGACAGGCCTTGATCAGTGGGGTACAGAAAGGATCAATGCTTGGGCCCCAGCCATGCACGAAACACTAGGTTTGCAGCCTTGTTTTGTCCTTGACAATTCCTCGGCAGTGGGAAGGGAACAGTGTTTGGAACAGGGACCAGACTTCCACCTTCCCAATAGTTAAAGGGAGGAAATTTTAGATCATGAATTCCTGGATACGAGATAAACAGTCCGATCATTTAACCACCCTGGAGGAATGGGGAAACTGGATTCTAAGGTTGAGCTGGGCATCAGCTCTTTACATGTGAAAACAGTTGTGATGTTTTTGGATGATGTTGGTGAGGGGCAGCATGTAGATGGGGAAAAGTGTGGGGGAAGGGTTAGATCCTTAGGGTATTCACTATGTTTGTAACTGTTTCCATGGTGTAGCTTGATCTTAGAACACAATTACACAGGTTGTCTTGATGAATATTGCAATCTATAAAAATAATTCTCCCCTCTAGATTCATTGCTCCGAATTTGTCATGATTTCCTTTTCATTAAACCATTATGTTTGGCTATGTCAGGTTTGCATTTTTCTCTATGATTGCACCGCCAGTGTTTTCCACTCAGTTCCTTATTTGACATCCAATGATTTACAGCCTCTATTAACCCCTTCATTTTTTAAGGACTGCATTGAGACTAATTTGGTGAGTTTAATTTTTTTCTGATAAACTTCAAATGTAAATCAAAAACTGTGTTTGGCATTACAATTATTAATAAATGACAACGCAAAATATGAGTGTAGGGTAAAGTGATGGAGTGAGAGAGAGAAACAGAGAAATGTGTTAGAGTGGCAGACAGATGGGGTGGGAGAAGGAGCGAATGAAAATGACGGGGTGAGAGAAAGAGAAAGTGTAGGGGAAAACTGAAAATGTTCAGACATTTGTTAACATTATTAAGTATAAAGAACAATATCCTGTGACATATCCCTTCTCCATCTTTAAAGTAGAGAGAGATCCTTTCTCCATCTTGAAAATGGGGGAGACATCTTCCTCAACTTCTGATGTGGAAGTGCTGGAATCTAATCGAGGGGTTCGGTGGGGATTATATATTGAGTAAGAAATACCCAGGAGTGAGTAACAGATTGGAATCTAATCGAGGGGTTCAGGATAGGTTTTATACAGATTAACAGATACGCGGGAGTGAGTAACACAGTGGAACATAATAAGGGGTTCGGGGAGGGGTGGTGGGGAGGGGGGTTTATATATAGAATAACAGATTCCCGGGAGTGATGCACAGACTGGAATCTAATCGAGGAGTTCGGGGTGGTTTATATATAGAATAACACATACCCGGGAGTGAGTTACAGACTGGAATCTAATCGAGGGGCTCAGGGAGTTTATAAATAGAATAATAGATACCAAGGATTGAGTTACAGACTGGAATCACGAACCATTGAAAATATAATTTTTCTTGTGATGTGCTGAAATGCAGGTTACAGAGGCTGATTCATGGAATGTATAGTGTGAGTTATTAAACAGCTTTATCCCAAATATCAAATTTAATTTCTCATTGGAACTGTTTGACTTTTTTTAGTCTTGACACAAATGGATAGGGAGTCTTTGGATCCTCACTGTTTGCAGATTTTCACCATTTCCAATGCAATCTTTTCCATCCTGTTTAAAGTGAGGAGCCACACATTTCCCTACAATGAAATCCATCTTTCACTATTTCAACCATTCACTTAAGGTGTTCATATCTCTTTGGAATTTGAAGTGCAGGTTACAGATTGGATTGGAACTTTCTGCTTTCTGAATCATTTGCTAAGGTTCACAGAGTAAAACATCAAAACTGACATTCTGAAAAGGGAGAGGGCTCCCCAACTTCAATTCTGTGTTTCTCTGGCATCTCATGCTCTGTATCTTACAATATCTCTGCCCCTTTCGTGTGTCTGAAGACCTGGGAAAGTGATTCAGAAATTGGGGAACCACTTCATTGTCTCGGGACATTTCCTCTGAAGCATTTCATTGTCTCAGGACATTTACAGTAAACGGCTCCTGCAAAGAACATCATTAAAATTCATTCTTTAGTCATCCAAAACCTGTTGTCCATTCATAGTCCCTTGCCACACATCCTATTGCTTTAAAGATAACTCACATTTCACAATGTAGGAATGTGTGAATGCAAACTCTTTCTTCACGTGTTTCCACAATACTAAGGCTCACACTATCCAGGGTGAAATTTTCAAGACAACATTCATCAACTGACAGATTTCCAGCTCCAAATGGAAGCTTCAAGACACAGAAAGTGAAACAGAAATGAAACATCCGATTTACCTGTTTCTGCATCCGTTACTGGACAGCTCGGGGTTAGATAGGAATTAAAGTCGTTGTTAAATTATCTCCATCAAGCACTCCCAGGACAGGTACAGCATGGGGTTCGATACAGAGTAAAGATCCCTCAAAGCTTGAGTTATGAGATTAAAAAGCATCATTCACCTTTGGATTAGAGTTAAAATTAAACAGTGTTAAAATTAAAAGTCCATCAGCTGGAGAAAAGGGTAATGCTCCAAGTATTTATCAACATGCCTGGGTATAAAAAATATTATCCTGTGAGATATCCTTTTCCCCATCTTTAAAATGGAGGGTGATCCCTTCTCCATCTTTACCACTGTTATCCACTCCCTTCATTTCCATTATTATCTTGAGTGTTTGATCAAATTACCCCTTAACCTCAATTCCAGTGTTTCAGAATGAAGCATTCACTACACTGTTCATCAAACACTCCCTACCCTATTACAGTATGGGGTTTGATACAGAGTCAAATTCAAAAAACTGGTTCATTGGTGACAGGGGGAGAGACAGGGTGAAGGTTTTGGGAAAGGGATGAAGGGGGGATGTGGTGAAAATCTTTTTAAATCAGCGTGTGGTGATGACCTGGAACCCGTGGACAATGCGGTGTTTCGGGGATGAGTGTTTGATCAGTGTCTCAGTGTCTCCATAGCTGTGTCTCTGTCACGTTGAAAGTGCCAATATCACATTCATGAGAAATCAACTCTGTCAGAAATGTCCCGGTGCTGTGGAAACATAAAATGGCCACTATGAAGAAACCTAAAAGGCTGACTGGTGTTTGTGTAATTTATATAGATTCTGAGAGAGAGGAAGAGAGAGAGAGACAGACCAAGCGAGTGAGAAGAAGAGAGAGACACAGATCGAGAGGGAGACTGAGAGACAGAGATTGAAGGAAGGATACTTACCATAGCACATGGGAAGAGGAATATTCCATTTCACCCCACACCCTGTTTCCGACATTCAGTGAGATCCTGGCTGATCTCTGATCAAACTCCATATCTCTTTACGCCTTTGCCTAACAAAAATCTATCAGCCTCAGATTGAAACATGAACAAGAGACTTTGCATCAATTGCCGTTTACAGAGGATTGTTTTAAACTAAAGCTTTGACTACACTGTTCATCAAACACTCCCAAACCAAATACAGTATGGGGTTCGATACAGAGTAAAATTCCCTCTGCTCTGTCCAAGAAATTTTTAATTGTAGATTTTTACTTTTAATTTTAGGATAACAGGACTCAAATTGTACCGCATTCCAGATTTAAACTCCTGTTTATTTCAGTCTTTAGCTCAGGAATTCACATTAAAACATGCAGCGAATTGAAACCTTCCTCATACAGTTGCCTGTTTCTTTCAGTGTTTGTACATTCTCTCTTTCTTTTGTGTTTTCACTTGTCTGAAGAAATTGAATTGTTCCCATTAATCATCCCTTTCCATGAAAATCTAAACTGCTGTGAAACTGCAGCAGACACAATCTAATGTAGTGAACAAAATACTGCACCTTTATTCATCAATCCCGTTTCCTATCTCTGTAGAAACTCCCTTCCACTGACAGATTCTGAACTCCAAACTCAATCTCAAAAACCACCACAGAAAAGTGACTGCTTATTTTAAACAGTGACACTGAACTATTTGAAGTTCTGTCTCGGTCACAGAATCACAGAAATCTTGACTCTGTGGAATGAAAATTGTGAGAATAACTTTGCAACATGCAGGTAACCTGTAGAGACAGAAGAATACTTGTCTGTTCAAAAGAGATTCAATAAGATACCTCACAAAGCTTGTTACTGAGGACTAGAGCTCATACATTCCCCTAATCTGTCCCCTCAGTTCCTCTCAGGATTTAACAATTTGATCAAGTCACCCCTGATGCTACTAAATTTCAGGGAATACAACCCGAGTTTGTGCAATCTCACTTTGCAATTTAAACCTTGGAATCCAGGTCTCATTCTGGCAAAGCTGCAATTCACTCAAACTGTCCAAACTGTCCCTGGAGTGTCGGATTAACCCAGGTCACTCACATTCACCCAGGTCAGGCTCAAGACTCACCTGTCTCACTAACTGAGACGCTCCAGTATCACTTGACTTATTGTAGTCGGATGCCGCGTTGGGAGCAGGACAGGTAGACGGGATTAGGACGACTGCTCATGTGGAGGGTAAACACCAGGAATCTATTAGAGAATCAGAACAGACCAGGGAGAATCAAAGAAGGAAACTCATGTTCAATTTGTGAGCCCTTATTTGTGGATTGTTTTTGTTTTTGGTGAGAATGTTGCCAACAAACACTCCCTGAGATGATGCAGCAGGGGCTAGATACAGAGTAAAGCTCCCTCTATACTGTGCCCATCAAACACTCTCAGGGCAGGTACCGCACAGGGTTAGATATAGAGTAAAGCTTCCCTTAAACTGTCCTCAACAAACACTCGCAGGACAGGTACAGCATAGGGTTAGATATAGAATAAATCTCCCTCCATACTGTCCCCATCAAACACACCCAGAGAGAAAGAGAGACTGAGAAACGGGTTGAGTAGGGATCTCCATCCTCTCTCACCATCTCACTCATCCATAATTGGAGAGAGCATGGGAAAGAGAGAGCATGGGGAGGGGGGCTGCAGAGAGAATTTGGGGATGGGAGAGAAAGCGTGGGTGTGGCAGAAAGGATGTGGGATGAGATGATGAGGGGAGAGAGAGTGCGTGTGAGAGACAGAGATTGTGTGTGTGAGAGAGAAAGAGAGATGGTGTGTGTGTGTGGGAGAGTGTGTGTCAGAGAGATAGAGTTTGAGAGCGAGGGTGCGAGAGAGGGATTGTGTGTGAGAGGGATTGCATGTGAGAGGGATTGCGTGTGAGAGGGATTGCGTGTGAGAGGGATTGCGTGTGAGAGGGATTGCGTTTGAGAGGGTTTGCGTGTGAGAGGGATTGCGTGTGAGTGGGATTGTGTGTGAGAGGGATTGCATGTGAGAGCAAGCGTGTGAGAGGGATTGCGCATGAGGGATTGCATGTGAGAGGGATTGTTTGTGAGAGGGATTGCATGTGAGAGGGATTGCATGTGAGACGGATTGCATGTGAGACGGATTGCATGTGAGAGCAAGCGTGCGAGAGGGATTGCGCATGAGAGGGATTGCACGTAAGAGGGATAGCGTGAGAGGGATTGCTCGCGAGAGGGATTGCGCACGAGAGGGATTGCGCATGAAAGGGATTGCGCGCGAGAGGGATTGCTCGCGAGAGGGATTGCGCACGAGAGGGATTGCGCGTGAGAGGGATTACGCGTGAGAGGGATTGAGCGTGAGAGGGATTGCGCGTGAGAGGGATTGCGCGTGAGAGAGATTGCGCATGAGAGAGATTGCGCGTGAGAGAGATTGCACGTGAGAGAGATTGTGTTTGAGAGGGATTGCATGTGAGTGCGAGCGTGTGAAATGGATTGCATGTGAGAGGGATTGTGTGTGAGAGGGATTGCGTGTGAGAGGGATTACGTGTGAGAGGGATTGTGTGTGAGGGATTGAGTGTGAGGGATTGTGTGTGAGGGATTGTGCGTGAGGGATTGTGCGTGAGGGATTGTGCGTGAGAGAGATTGTGTGTGAGGGGGATTGCATGTGAGAGCGAGAGTGTGAAATGGATTGCATGTGAGAGGGATTGTGTGTGAGAGGGATTGCGTGTGAGAGGGATTGCGTGTGAGAGGGATTGCGTGTGAGAGGGATTGCGTGTGAGAGGAATTGCGTGTGAGAGGGATTGCGTGTGAGAGGGATTGCGTGTGAGAGGGATGCGTGTGAGAGGGATTGTGCATGAGGGATTGCATGTGAGAGGGATTGTTTGTGAGAGGGATTGCATGTGAGAGGGATTGCATGTGAGACGGATTGCATGTGAGACGGATTGCATGTGAGAGCAAGCGTGCGAGAGGGATTGCGCATGAGAGGGATTGCACGTGAGAGGGATAGCGTGAGAGGGATTGCTCGCGAGAGGGATTGCGCACGAGAGGGATTGCGCATGAGAGGGATTGCGCGCGAGAGGGATTGCTCGCGAGAGGGATTGCGCACGAGAGGGATTGCGCGTGAGAGGGATTACGCGTGAGAGGGATTGAGCGTGAGAGGGATTGCGCGTGAGAGGGATTGCGCGTGAGAGAGATTGCGCATGAGAGAGATTGCGCGTAAGAGAGATTGCACGTGAGAGAGATTGTGAGAGAGAGAGAGATTGTGTTTGAGAGGGATTGCATGTGAGTGCGAGCGTGTGAAATGGATTGCATGTGAGAGGGATTGTGTGTGAGAGGGATTGCGTGTGAGAGGGATTACGTGTGAGAGGGATTGTGTGTGAGGGATTGAGTGTGAGGGATTGTGTGTGAGGGATTGTGCGTGAGGGATTGTGCATGAGGGATTGTGCGTGAGAGAGATTGTGTGTGAGGGGGATTGTATGTGAGAGCGAGACTGTGAAATGGATTGCATGTGAGAGGGATTGTGTGTGAGAGGGATTGTGTGAGAGAGGGATTGTGTGAGAGAGGGAATGCGTGTGAGAGGGAATGCGTGTGAGAGGGAATGCGTGTGAGAGGAATTGTGCATGAGGGATTGTGCACGAGGGATTGCACGTGAGGGAATGTGCGTAAGGGATTGTGCATGAGGGATTGTGCGTGAGGGATTGTGCATGAGGGATTGTGTGTGAGGGGTTGTGCGTGAGGGGTTGTGCGTGAGGGGTTGTGCATGAGGGGTTGTGCGTGAGGGGTTGTGCATGAGAAGGATTGTGTGTGAGACGGATTGCATGTGAGAGAGATTGCATGTGAGAGCGAGAGGGTGAAATGGATTGCATGTGTGAGGGATTGTGTGTGAGAGGGATTGTGTGTGAGAGTGATTGTGTGTGAGAGGGATTGTGTGTAAGAGTGATTGTGTGTGAGAGGGATTGTGTTTGAGAGGGATTGTGTGTGAGAGGGATTGCATGTGAGCGGGATTGTGTATGAGAGGGATTGAATGTGACAGAGTTTGTTGTGAGAGGGATCGTTCGTGAGGGATTGTGCATGAGGGATTGCTTGTGAGAGGGATTGCGTGTGAGAGGGATTGTGTGTGAGAGGGATTGCGTGTGAGAGGGATTGCGTGTTAGAGGGATTGCGTGTTAGAGGGATTGCGAGTGAGAGGGATTGCGTGTGAGAGGGAATGCGTGTGAGAGGGATTGCGTGTGAGACAGATTGCATGTGAGAGCGAGCGTGTGAAATGGATTGCATGTGAGAGGGATTGTGTGTGAGAGGGATTGCGTGTGAGAGGGATTGCACGTGAGAGGGATTGCGTGTGGGAGGGATTGCGTGTGATAGGTATTGCATGTGAGAGAGAGTGCGTGTGAGAGGGAGTGCGTGTGAGAGGGATTGTTGTGAGAGGGATTGAGTGTGAGAGGGATTGTTGTGAGAGGGATTGTGTGTGAGAGCGATTGTATGTGAGAGGGATTGCATCTGTAAGGGATTGCATGTGAGAGTGAGCATGTGAGAGTGAACGTGTGAGAGGGAATGTGTGTGAGACGGATTGCATGTGAGAGCAAGCGTGTGAGAGGGATTGCGTGTGAGAGGGATTGTGTGTGTGAGGGATTGCATCTGAGAGAGATTGTTGTGAGAGGGATTGAGTGCGAGAGGAATTGTTGTGAGAGGGATTGTGTGTGAGAGCGATTGCATGTGAGACACATTGCACGTGAGAGCAAGCGTGCGATAGGGATTGCAGGTGAGAGGGATTGTGTGTGAGAGGGATTGTGTGTGAGAGGGATTGCGTGTGAGAAGGATTGTGTGTGAGAGCGATTGCATGTGAGACGGATTGCACGTGAGAGCAAGCGTGCGAGAGGGATTGCATGTGATAGGGATTGCATGTGAGAGCGAGCGTGTGAGAGGGATTGCAAGTGAGAGGGTTTGCATGTGTGAGAGGGATTGTGTGTGAGAGGGTTTGTGTGTGACAGGGATTGCGTGTGAGAGGGATTGTGCGTGAGAGGGATTGCGTGTGAGAGGGATTGTGTGTGAGAGGGATTGCATGTGAGAGGGATTGTGTGTGAGAGGGATTGTGTGTGAGATGGATTGTGTGTGAGAGGGATTGCGTGTGAGAGCGAGCGTGTGAGAGCAATTGCGTGTGAGAGGAATTGCGTGTGAGAGGGATTGCGTGTGAGAGGGATTGCGTGTGAGAGGGATTGCGTGTGAGAGGGATTGCGTGTGATAGGGATTGCATGTGAGAGGGATTACATGTGAGAGGATTGCATGTGAAAGGGAGTGCGTGTGAGAGGGAGTGCGTGTGAGAGTGAGTGCGTGTGAGAGGGAGTGCATGTGAGAGGGATTGCGTGTGAGAGGGATTGCCTGTGAGAGGGATTGTGTTAGAGCGATTGCATGTGAGAGTGAGCGTGTGAAATGGATTGCATGTGAGAGGGATTGCGTGTAAGAGGGATTGCGTGTGAGAGGGATTGCATGTGAGAGGGATTGTGTGTGAGAGGGATTGTGTGAGAGAGGGAATGCATATGAGAGGGATTGTGTGTGAGAAGGATAGTGTGTGAGAGGGATTGCGTGTGAGACAGATTGCGTGTGAGAGCAAGCTTGTGAGTGGGATTGCATGTGAGAGGGATTGTGTTTGAGAAGGATTGCATGTGAGAGGGATTGTGTGAGAGAGGGATTGTGTGTGAGAGGGAATGCATGTGAGAGGGATTGTGTGTGAGAAGGATAGTGTGTGAGAGGGATTGCGTGTGAGACAGATTGCGTGTGAGAGCGAGCGTGTGAGATGGATTGCATATGAGAGGGATTGCGTGTGAGAGGGATTGTGTGTTAGAGGGACTGTGTGTGAGATGGATTGCATGTGAGTGTGAGCGGGTGAGATGGATGGCATGTGAGAGGGATTGCATGTGAGAGGGATTGCATGTGAGAAAGATTGTTGTGAGAGGGATTGAGTGTGAGAGGGATTGTTGTGAGAGGGATTGCATCTGTAAGGGATTGCATGTGAGAGCAAACGTGTGAGAGGGATTGCGTGTGAGAGGGATTGTGTGTGTGAGGGATTGCATCTGAGAGAGATTGTTGTGAGAGGGATTGAGTGTGAGAGGAATAGTTGTGAGAGGGATTGTGTGTGAGAGCGATTGCATGTGAGACACATTGCACGTGAGAGAAAGCATGCGAGAGGGATTGCATGTAAGATGGATTGTGTGTGAGAGGGATTGTGTGTGAGAGAGATTGTGTGTGAGAGCGTTTGCATGTGAGAGCGAGAGTGTGAAATGGATTGCATGTGAGAGGGATTGTGTGTGAGAGGGATTGTGCGTGAGAGGGATTGTGCGTGAGAGGGATTGTGTGTGACAGGGATTGTGTGTGAGAGGGATTACGTGTGAGAGGGGTGCGTGTGATAGGGATTGCATGTGAAAGGCAGTGCGTGGGAGAGGGAGTGCGTGTGAGAGGGAGTGTGTGTGAGAGGGATTGCATGTGAGAGGGATTGCATGTGAGAGGGATTGCCTGTGAGAGGGATTGTGTGTGAGAGGGATTGCGTGTGAGAGGGATTGCGCGTGAGAGAGATTGCACGTGAGAGAGATTGTGTTTGAGAGGGATTGCATGTGAGTGCGAGTGTGTGAAATGGATTGCATGTGAGAGGGATTGTGTGTGAGAGGGATTGCGTGTGAGAGGGATTACGTGTGAGAGGGATTACGTGTGAGGGATTGAGTGTGAGGGATTGTGTGTGAGGGATTGTGCGTGAGGGATTGTGCATGAGGGATTGTGCGTGAGAGAGATTGTGTGTGAGGGGGATTGCATGTGAGAGCGAGAGTGTGAAATGGATTGCATGTGAGAGGGATTGTGTGTGAGAGGGATTGTGTGAGAGAGGGATTGTGTGAGAGAGGGAATGCGTGTGAGAGGGAATGCGTGTGAGAGGGAATGCGTGTGAGAGGAATTGTGCATGAGGGATTGTGCACGAGGGATTGCACGTGAGGGAATGTGCGTAAGGGATTGTGCATGAGGGATTGTGCGTGAGGGATTGTGCATGAGGGATTGTGTGTGAGGGGTTGTGCGTGAGGGGTTGTGCGTGAGGGGTTGTGCATGAGGGGTTGTGCGTGAGGGGTTGTGCATGAGAAGGATTGTGTGTGAGACGGATTGCATGTGAGAGAGATTGCATGTGAGAGCGAGCGGGTGAAATGGATTGCATGTGTGAGGGATTGTGTGTGAGAGGGATTGTGTGTGAGAGTGATTGTGTGTGAGAGGGATTGTGTGTAAGAGTGATTGTGTGTGAGAGGGATTGTGTTTGAGAGGGATTGTGTGTGAGAGGGATTGCATGTGAGCGGGATTGTGTATGAGAGGGATTGAATGTGACAGAGTTTGTTGTGAGAGGGATCGTTCGTGAGGGATTGTGCATGAGGGATTGCTTGTGAGAGGGATTGCGTGTGAGAGGGATTGCGTGTGAGAGGGATTGCGTGTGAGAGGGATTGCGTGTGAGAGGGATTGCGTGTGAGACAGATTGCATTTGAGAGCGAGCGTGTGAAATGGATTGCATGTGAGAGGGATTGTGTGTGAGAGGGATTGCGTGTGAGAGGGATTGCACGTGAGAGGGATTGCGTGTGGGAGGGATTGCGTGTGATAGGTATTGCATGTGAGAGAGAGTGCGTGTGAGAGGGAGTGCGTGTGAGAGGGATTGTTGTGAGAGGGATTGAGTGTGAGAGGGATTGTTGTGAGAGGGATTGTGTGTGAGAGCGATTGTATGTGAGAGGGATTGCATCTGTAAGGGATTGCATGTGAGAGTGAGCATGTGAGAGTGAATGTGTGAGAGGGAATGTGTGTGAGACGGATTGCATGTGAGAGCAAGCGTGTGAGAGGGATTGCGTGTGAGAGGGATTGTGTGTGTGAGGGATTGCATCTGAGAGAGATTGTTGTGAGAGGGATTGAGTGCGAGAGGAATTGTTGTGAGAGGGATTGTGTGTGAGAGCGATTGCATGTGAGACACATTGCACGTGAGAGCAAGCGTGCGATAGGGATTGCAGGTGAGAGGGATTGTGTGTGAGAGGGATTGTGTGTGAGAGGGATTGCGTGTGAGAAGGATTGTGTGTGAGAGCGATTGCATGTGAGACGGATTGCACGTGAGAGCAAGTGTGCGAGAGGGATTGCATGTGATAGGGATTGCATGTGAGAGCGAGCGTGTGAGAGGGATTGCAAGTGAGAGGGTTTGCATGTGTAGAGGGATTGTGTGTGAGAGGGTTTGTGTGTGACAGGGATTGCGTGTGAGAGGGATTGTGCGTGAGAGGGATTGCGTGTGAGAGGGATTGTGTGTGAGAGGGATTGCATGTGAGAGGGATTGTGTGTGAGAGGGATTGTGTGTGAGATGGATTGTGTGTGAGAGGGATTGCGTGTGAGAGCGAGCGTGTGAGAGCAATTGCGTGTGAGAGGAATTGCGTGTGAGAGGGATTGCGTTTTGAGAGGGATTGCGTGTGAGAGGGATTGCGTGTGATAGGGATTGCATGTGAGAGGGATTACATGTGAGAGGATTGCATGTGAAAGGGAGTGCGTGTGAGAGGGAGTGCGTGTGAGAGTGAGTGCGTGTGAGAGGGAGTGCATGTGAGAGGGATTGCGTGTGAGAGGGATTGCCTGTGAGAGGGATTGTGTTAGAGCGATTGCATGTGAGAGTGAGCGTGTGAAATGGATTGCATGTGAGAGGGATTGCGTGTAAGAGGGATTGCGTGTGAGAGGGATTGCGTGTGAGAGGGATTGTGTGTGAGAGGGATTGTGTGAGAGAGGGAATGCATATGAGAGGGATTGTGTGTGAGAAGGATAGTGTGTGAGAGGGATTGCGTGTGAGACAGATTGCGTGTGAGAGCAAGCTTGTGAGTGGGATTGCATGTGAGAGGGATTGTGTTTGAGAAGGATTGCATGTGAGAGGGATTGTGTGAGAGAGGGATTGTGTGTGAGAGGGAATGCATGTGAGAGGGATTGTGTGTGAGAAGGATAGTGTGTGAGAGGGATTGCGTGTGAGACAGATTGCGTGTGAGAGCGAGCGTGTGAGATGGATTGCATATGAGAGGGATTGCGTGTGAGAGGAATTGTGTGTTAGAGGGACTGTGTGTGAGATGGATTGCATGTGAGTGTGAGCGGGTGAGATGGATGGCATGTGAGAGGGATTGCATGTGAGAGGGATTGCATGTGAGAAAGATTGTTGTGAGAGGGATTGAGTGTGAGAGGGATTGTTGTGAGAGGGATTGCATCTGTAAGGGATTGCATGTGAGAGCAAACGTGTGAGAGGGATTGCGTGTGAGAGGGATTGTGTGTGTGAGGGATTGCATCTGAGAGAGATTGTTGTGAGTGGGATTGAGTGTGAGAGGAATAGTTGTGAGAGGGATTGTGTGTGAGAGCGATTGCATGTGAGACACATTGCACGTGAGAGAAAGCATGAGAGAGGGATTGCATGTAAGATGGATTGTGTGTGAGAGGGATTGTGTGTGAGAGAGATTGTGTGTGAGAGCGTTTGCATGTGAGAGCGAGAGTGTGAAATGGATTGCATGTGAGAGGGATTGTGTGTGAGAGGGATTGTGCGTGAGAGGGATTGTGTGTGACAGGGATTGTGTGTGAGAGGGATTACGTGTGAGAGGGGTGCGTGTGATAGGGATTGCATGTGAAAGGGAGTGCGTGGGAGAGGGAGTGCGTGGGAGAGGGAGTGTGTGTGAGAGGGATTGCATGTGAGAGGGATTGCATGTGAGAGGGATTGCCTGTGAGAGGGATTGTGTGTGAGAGGGATTGCGTGTGAGAGGGATTGCGTGTGAGAGGGATTGCGTGTGAGAGGGATTGTGTGTGAGAGGGATGCGTGTGAGAGGGATTGTGCATGAGGGATTGCGTGTGAGAGGGATTGCATGTGAGAGGGATTGCATGTGAGACGGATTGCATGTGAGACGGATTGCATGTGAGAGCAAGCGTGCGAGAGGGATTGCGCATGAGAGGGATTGCACGTGAGAGGGATAGCGTGAGAGGGATTGCTCGCGAGAGGGATTGCGCACGAGAGGGATTGCGCATGAGAGGGATTGCGCGCGAGAGGGATTGCTCGCGAGAGGGATTGCGCACGAGAGGGATTGCGCGTGAGAGGGATTACGCGTGAGAGGGATTGAGCGTGAGAGGGATTGCGCGTGAGAGGGATTGCGCGTGAGAGAGATTGCGCATGAGAGAGATTGCGCGTGAGAGAGATTGCACGTGAGAGAGATTGTGTTTGAGAGGGATTGCATGTGAGTGCGAGCGTGTGAAATGGATTGCATGTGAGAGGGATTGTGTGTGAGAGGGATTGCGTGTGAGAGGGATTACGTGTGAGAGGGATTGTGTGTGAGGGATTGAGTGTGAGGGATTGTGTGTGAGGGATTGTGCGTGAGGGATTGTGCGTGAGGGATTGTGCGTGAGAGAGATTGTGTGTGAGGGGGATTGCATGTGAGAGCGAGAGTGTGAAATGGATTGCATGTGAGAGGGATTGTGTGTGAGAGGGATTGTGTGAGAGAGGGATTGTGTGAGAGAGGGAATGCGTGTGAGAGGGAATGCGTGTGAGAGGGAATGCGTGTGAGAGGAATTGTGCATGAGGGATTGTGCACAAGGGATTGCACGTGAGGGAATGTGCGTAAGGGATTGTGCATGAGGGATTGTGCGTGAGGGATTGTGCATGAGGGATTGTGTGTGAGGGGTTGTGCGTGAGGGGTTGTGCGTGAGGGGTTGTGCATGAGGGGTTGTGCGTGAGGGGTTGTGCATGAGAAGGATTGTGTGTGAGACGGATTGCATGTGAGAGAGATTGCATGTGAGAGCGAGCGGGTGAAATGGATTGCATGTGTGAGGGATTGTGTGTGAGAGGGATTGTGTATGAGAGTGATTGTGTGTGAGAGGGATTGTGTGTAAGAGTGATTGTGTGTGAGAGGGATTGTGTTTGAGAGGGATTGTGTGTGAGAGGGATTGCATGTGAGCGGGATTGTGTATGAGAGGGATTGAATGTGACAGAGTTTGTTGTGAGAGGGATCGTTCGTGAGGGATTGTGCATGAGGGATTGCTTGTGAGAGGGATTGCGTGTGAGAGGTATTGTGTGTGAGAGGGATTGCGTGTGAGAGGGATTGCGAGTGAGAGGGATTGCGTGTGAGAGGGAATGCGTGTGAGAGGGATTGCGTGTGAGACAGATTGCATGTGAGAGCGAGCGTGTGAAATGGATTGCATGTGAGAGGGATTGTGTGTGAGAGGGATTGCGTGTGAGAGGGATTGCACGTGAGAGGGATTGCGTGTGGGAGGGATTGCGTGTGATAGGGATTGCATGTGAGAGGGAGTGCGTGTGAGAGGGAGTGCATGTGAGAGAGAGTGCATGTGAGAGAGAGTGCGTGTGAGAGGGAGTGCGTGTGAGAGGGATTGTTGTGAGAGGGATTGAGTGTGAGAGGGATTGTTGTGACAGGGATTGTGTGTGAGAGCGATTGTATGTGAGAGGGATTGCATCTGTAAGGGATTGCATGTGAGAGCGAGCATGTGAGAGTGAACGTGTGAGAGGGAATGTGTGTGAGACGGATTGCATGTGAGAGCAAGCTTGTGAGATGGATTGCGTGTGAGAGGGATTGTGTGTGTGAGGGATTGCATCTGAGAGAGATTGTTGTGAGTGGGATTGAGTGCGAGAGGAATTGTTGTGAGAGGGTTTGTGTGTGACAGGGATTGCGTGTGAGAGGGATTGTGCGTGAGAGGGATTGCGTGTGAGAGGGATTGTGTGTGAGAGGGATTGCATGTGAGAGGGATTGTGTGTGAGAGGGATTGTGTGTGAGATGGATTGTGTGTGAGAGGGATTGCGTGTGAGAGCGAGCGTGTGAGAGCAATTGCGTGTGAGAGGAATTGCGTGTGAGAGGGATTGCATGTGAGAGGGATTGCGTGTGAGAGGGATTGCGTGTGATAGGGATTGCATGTGAGAGGGATTACATGTGAGAGGATTGCATGTGAAAGGGAGTGCGTGTGAGAGGGAGTGCGTGTGAGAGTGAGTGCGTGTGAGAGGGAGTGCATGTGAGAGGGAGTGCATGTGAGAGGGATTGCGTGTGAGAGGGATTGCCTGTGAGAGGGATTGTGTTAGAGCGATTGCATGTGAGAGTGAGCGTGTGAAATGGATTGCATGTGAGAGGGATTGCGTGTAAGAGGGATTGCGTGTGAGAGGGATTGCGTGTGAGAGGGATTGTGTGTGAGAGGGATTGTGTGAGAGAGGGAATGCATATGAGAGGGATTGTGTGTGAGAAGGATAGTGTGTGAGAGGGATTGCGTGTGAGACAGATTGCGTGTGAGAGCAAGCTTGTGAGTGGGATTGCATGTGAGAGGGATTGTGTTTGAGAAGGATTGCATGTGAGAGGGATTGTGTGAGAGAGGGATTGTGTGTGAGAGGGAATGCATGTGAGAGGGATTGTGTGTGAGAAGGATAGTGTGTGAGAGGGATTGCGTGTGAGACAGATTGCGTGTGAGAGCGAGCGTGTGAGATGGATTGCATATGAGAGGGATTGCGTGTGAGAGGAATTGTGTGTTAGAGGGACTGTGTGTGAGATGGATTGCATGTGAGTGTGAGCGGGTGAGATGGATGGCATGTGAGAGGGATTGCATGTGAGAGGCATTGCATGTGAGAAAGATTGTTGTGAGAGGGATTGAGTGTGAGAGGGATTGTTGTGAGAGGGATTGCATCTGTAAGGGATTGCATGTGAGAGCAAACGTGTGAGAGGGATTGCGTGTGAGAGGGATTGTGTGTGTGAGGGATTGCATCTGAGAGAGATTGTTGTGAGAGGGATTGAGTGTGAGAGGAATAGTTGTGAGAGGGATTGTGTGTGAGAGCGATTGCATGTGAGACACATTGCACGTGAGAGAAAGCATGAGAGAGGGATTGCATGTAAGATGGATTGTGTGTGAGAGGGATTGTGTGTGAGAGAGATTGTGTGTGAGAGCGTTTGCATGTGAGAGCGAGAGTGTGAAATGGATTGCATGTGAGAGGGATTGTGTGTGAGAGGGATTGTGCGTGAGAGGGATTGTGTGTGACAGGGATTGTGTGTGAGAGGGATTACGTGTGAGAGGGGTGCGTGTGATAGGGATTGCATGTGAAAGGGAGTGCGTGGGAGAGGGAGTGCGTGGGAGAGGGAGTGTGTGTGAGAGGGATTGCATGTGAGAGGAAATGCATGTGAGAGGGATTGCCTGTGAGAGGGATTGTGTGTGAGAGGGATTGCGTGTGAGAGGGATTGCGTGTGAGAGGGATTGCGTGTGAGAGGGATTGTGTGTGAGAGGGATGCGTGTGAGAGGGATTGTGCATGAGGGATTGCGTGTGAGAGGGATTGCCTGTGAGAGGGATTGCATGTGAGACGGATTGCATGTGAGACGGATTGCATGTGAGAGCAAGCGTGCGAGAGGGATTGCGCATGAGAGGGATTGCACGTGAGAGGGATAGCGTGAGAGGGATTGCTCGCGAGAGGGATTGCGCACGAGAGGGATTGCGCATGAGAGGGATTGCGCGCGAGAGGGATTGCTCGCGAGAGGGATTGCGCACGAGAGGGATTGCGCGTGAGAGGGATTACGCGTGAGAGGGATTGAGCGTGAGAGGGATTGAGCGTGAGAGGGATTGCGCGTGAGAGGGATTGCGCGTGAGAGAGATTGCGCATGAGAGAGATTGCGCGTGAGAGAGATTGCACGTGAGAGAGATTGTGTTTGAGAGGGATTGCATGTGAGTGCGAGCGTGTGAAATGGATTGCATGTGAGAGGGATTGTGTGTGAGAGGGATTGCGTGTGAGAGGGATTACGTGTGAGAGGGATTACGTGTGAGAGGGATTGTGTGTGAGGGATTGAGTGTGAGGGATTGTGTGTGAGGGATTGTGCGTGAGGGATTGTGCGTGAGGGATTGTGCGTGAGAGAGATTGTGTGTGAGGGGGATTGCATGTGAGAGCGAGAGTGTGAAATGGATTGCATGTGAGAGGGATTGTGTGTGAGAGGGATTGTGTGAGAGAGGGATTGTGTGAGACAGGGAATGCGTGTGAGAGGGAATGCGTGTGAGAGGGAATGCGTGTGAGAGGAATTGTGCATGAGGGATTGTGCACAAGGGATTGCACGTGAGGGAATGTGCGTAAGGGATTGTGCATGAGGGATTGTGCGTGAGGGATTGTGCATGAGGGATTGTGTGTGAGGGGTTGTGCGTGAGGGGTTGTGCGTGAGGGGTTGTGCATGAGGGGTTGTGCGTGAGGGGTTGTGCATGAGAAGGATTGTGTGTGAGACGGATTGCATGTGAGAGAGATTGCATGTGAGAGCGAGCGGGTGAAATGGATTGCATGTGTGAGGGATTGTGTGTGAGAGGGATTGTGTATGAGAGTGATTGTGTGTGAGAGGGATTGTGTGTAAGAGTGATTGTGTGTGAGAGGGATTGTGTTTGAGAGGGATTGTGTGTGAGAGGGATTGCATGTGAGCGGGATTGTGTATGAGAGGGATTGAATGTGACAGAGTTTGTTGTGAGAGGGATCGTTCGTGAGGGATTGTGCATGAGGGATTGCTTGTGAGAGGGATTGCGTGTGAGAGGGATTGTGTGTGAGAGGGATTGCGTGTGAGAGGGATTGCGAGTGAGAGGGATTGCGTGTGAGAGGGAATGCGTGTGAGAGGGATTGCGTGTGAGACAGATTGCATGTGAGAGCGAGCGTGTGAAATGGATTGCATGTGAGAGGGATTGTGTGTGAGAGGGATTGCGTGTGAGAGGGATTGCACGTGAGAGGGATTGCGTGTGGGAGGGATTGCGTGTGATAGGGATTGCATGTGAGAGGGAGTGCGTGTGAGAGGGAGTGCATGTGAGAGAGAGTGCATGTGAGAGAGAGTGCGTGTGAGAGGGAGTGCGTGTGAGAGGGATTGTTGTGAGAGGGATTGAGTGTGAGAGGGATTGTTGTGACAGGGATTGTGTGTGAGAGCGATTGTATGTGAGAGGGATTGCATCTGTAAGGGATTGCATGTGAGAGCGAGCATGTGAGAGTGAACTTGTGAGAGGGAATGTGTGTGAGACGGATTGCATGTGAGAGCAAGCTTGTGAGATGGATTGCGTGTGAGAGGGATTGTGTGTGTGAGGGAATGCATCTGAGAGAGATTGTTGTGAGTGGGATTGAGTGCGAGAGGAATTGTTGTGAGAGGGATTGTGTGTGAGAGCGATTGCATGTGAGACACATTGCACGTGAGAGCAAGCGTGCGAGAGGGATTGCAGGTGAGGGATTGTGTGTGAGAGGGATTGTGTGTGAGAGGGATTGCGTGTGAGAGGGATTGTGTGTGAGAGCGATTGCATGTGAGACGGATTGCACGTGAGAGCAAGCGTGCGAGAGGGATTGCATGTGATAGGGATTGCATGTGAGAGCGAGCGTGTGAGAGGGATTGCAAGTGAAAGGGTTTGCATGTGTGAGAGGGATTGTTTATGAGAGTGATTGTGTGTGAGAGGGATTGTGTGTAAGAGTGATTGTGTGTGAGAGGGATTGTGTTTGAGAGGGATTGTGTGTGAGAGGGATTGCATGTGAGCGGGATTGTGTATGAGAGGGATTGAATGTGACAGAGTTTGTTGTGAGAGGGATCGTTCGTGAGGGATTGTGCATGAGGGATTGCTTGTGAGAGGGATTGCGTGTGAGAGGGATTGTGTGTGAGAGGGATTGCGTGTGAGAGGGATTGCGAGTGAGATGGATTGCGTGTGAGAGGGAATGCGTGTGAGAGGGATTGCGTGTGAGACAGATTGCATGTGAGAGCGAGCGTGTGAAATGGATTGCATGTGAGAGGGATTGTGTGTGAGAGGGATTGCGTGTGAGAGGGATTGCACGTGAGAGGGATTGCGTGTGGGAGGGATTGCGTGTGATAGGGATTGCATGTGAGAGGGAGTGCGTGTGAGAGGGAGTGCATGTGAGAGAGAGTGCATGTGAGAGAGAGTGCGTGTGAGAGGGAGTGCGTGTGAGAGGGATTGTTGTGAGAGGGATTGAGTGTGAGAGGGATTGTTGTGAGAGGGATTGTGTGTGAGAGCGATTGTATGTGAGAGGGATTGCATCTGTAAGGGATTGCATGTGAGAGCGAGCATGTGAGAGTGAACGTGTGAGAGGGAATGTGTGTGAGACGGATTGCATGTGAGAGCAAGCGTGTGAGAGGGATTGCGTGTGAGAGGGATTGTGTGTGTGAGGGATTGCATCTGAGAGAGATTGTTGTGAGTGGGATTGAGTGCGAGAGGAATTGTTGTGAGAGGGATTGTGTGTGAGAGCGATTGCATGTGAGACACATTGCACGTGAGAGCAAGCGTGCGAGAGGGATTGCAGGTGAGGGATTGTGTGTGAGAGGGATTGTGTGTGAGAGGGATTGCGTGTGAGAGGGATTGTGTGTGAGAGCGATTGCATGTGAGACGGATTGCACGTGAGAGCAAGCGTGCGAGAGGGATTGCATGTGATAGGGATTGCATGTGAGAGCGAGCGTGTGAGAGGGATTGCAAGTGAGAGGGTTTGCATGTGTGAGAGGGATTGTGTGTGAGAGGGTTTGTGTGTGACAGGGATTGCGTGTGAGAGGGATTGTGCGTGAGAGGGATTGCGTGTGAGAGGGATTGTGTGTGAGAGGGATTGCATGTGAGAGGGATTGTGTGTGAGAGGGATTGTGTGTGAGATGGATTGCGTGTGAGAGGGATTGCGTGTGAGAGCGAGCGTGTGAGAGCAATTGCGTGTGAGAGGAATTGCGTGTGAGAGGGATTGCGTGTGAAAGGGATTGCGTGTGAGAGGGATTGCATGTGATAGGGATTGCATGTGAGAGGGATTACATGTGAGAGGATTGCATGTGAAAGGGAGTGCGTGTGAGAGGGAGTGCGTGTGAGAGTGAGTGCGTGTGAGAGGGAGTGCATGTGAGAGGGATTGCGTGTGAGAGGGATTGCCTGTGAGAGGGATTGTGTTAGAGCGATTGCATGTGAGAGCGAGCGTGTGAAATGGATTGCATGTGAGAGGGATTGCGTGTGAAAGGGATTGCGTGTGAGAGGGATTGCGTGTGAGAGGGATTGCGTGTGAGAGGGATTGTGTGTGAGAGGGATTGTGTGAGAGAGGGAATGCATATGAGATGGATTGTGTGTGAGAAGGATAGTGTGTGAGAGGGATTGCGTGTGAGACAGATTGCGTGTGAGAGCAAGCTTGTGAGTGGGATTGCATGTGAGAGGGATTGTGTTTGAGAAGGATTGCATGTGAGAGGGATTGTGTGTGAGAAGGATAGTGTGTGAGAGGGATTGTGTGTGAGACAGATTGCGTGTGAGAGCGAGCGTGTGAGATGGATTGCACATGAGAGGGATTGCGTGTGAGAGGGATTGTGTGTAAGAGGGATTGTGTGTGAGATGGATTGCATGTGAGTGTGAGCGGGTGAGATGGATGGCATGTGAGAGGGATTGCATGTGAGAGGGATTGCATGTGAGAAAGATTGTTGTGAGAGGGATTGAGTGTGAGAGGGATTGTTGTGAGAGGGATTGCATCTGTAAGGGATTGCATGTGAGAGCAAACGTGTGAGAGGGATTGCGTGTGAGAGGGATTGTGTGTGTGAGGGATTGCATCTGAGAGAGATTGTTGTGAGAGGGATTGAGTGTGAGAGGAATAGTTGTGAGAGGGATTGTGTGTGAGAGCGATTGCATGTGAGACACATTGCACGTGAGAGAAAGCATGCGAGAGGGATTGCATGTAAGATGGATTGTGTGTGAGAGGGATTGTGTGTGAGAGAGATTGTGTGTGAGAGCGTTTGCATGTGAGAGTGAGAGTGTGAAATGGATTGCATGTGAGAGGGATTGTGTGTGAGAGGGATTGTGCGTGAGAGGGATTGTGTGTGACAGGGATTGTGTGTGAGAGGGATTACGTGTGAGAGGGGTGCGTGTGATAGGGATTGCGTGTGAAAGGGAGTGCGTGGGAGAGGGAGTGTGTGTCAGAGG
Organism: Carcharodon carcharias; assembly: GCF_017639515.1. Taxonomy (NCBI): domain Eukaryota; kingdom Metazoa; phylum Chordata; class Chondrichthyes; order Lamniformes; family Lamnidae; genus Carcharodon; species Carcharodon carcharias. Next base: position 528,769 of record NW_024470595.1, on the reverse strand, counting down.
GAGTGTGTGTGAGAGGGATTGCATGTGAGAGGGATTGCATGTGAGAGGGATTGCCTGTGAGAGGGATTGTGTGTGAGAGGGATTGCGTGTGAGAGGGATTGCGTGTGAGAGGGATTGCGTGTGAGAGGGATTGTGTGTGAGAGGAATTGCATGTGAGAGGGATTGTGTGAGAGAGGGATTGCGTGTGAGAGGGAATGCATGTGAGAGGGATTGTGTGTGAGAAGGATATTGTGTGAGAGGGATTGCGTGTGAGACAGATTGCGTGTGAGAGCAAGCTTGTGAGTGGGATTGCATGTGAGAGGGATTGTGTGTGAGAGGGATTGTGTGTAAGAGGGATTGTGTGTGAGACGGATTGCATGTGAGGGTGAGCGGGTGAGATGGATTGCATGTGAGAGGGACTGCACGTGAGAGGGATTGCATGTGAGAAAGATTGTTGTGAGAGGGATTGAGTGTGAGAGGGATTGTTGTGAGAGGGATTGTGTGTGAGAGCGATTGTATGTGAGAGGGATTGCATCTGTAAGGGATTGCATGTGAGAGCGAGCATGTGAGAGTGAACGTGTGAGAGGGAATGTGTGTGAGACGGATTGCATGTGAGAGCAAGCGTGTGAGAGGGATTGCGTGTGGGAGGGATTGCGTGTGATAGGGATTGCATGTGAGAGGGAGTGCGTGTGAGAGGGAGTGCATGTGAGAGAGAGTGCATGTGAGAGAGAGTGCGTGTGAGAGGGAGTGCGTGTGAGAGGGATTGTTGTGAGAGGGATTGAGTGTGAGAGGGATTGTTGTGAGAGGGAATGTGTGTGAGAGCGATTGTATGTGAGAGGGATTGCATCTGTAAGGGATTGCATGTGAGAGCGAGCATGTGAGAGTGAACGTGTGAGAGGGAATGTGTGTGAGACGGATTGCATGTGAGAGCAAGCGTGTGAGAGGGATTGCGTGTGAGAGGGATTGTGTGTGTGAGGGATTGCATCTGAGAGAGATTGTTGTGAGTGGGATTGAGTGCGAGAGGAATTGTTGTGAGAGGGATTGTGTGTGAGAGCGATTGCATGTGAGACACATTGCACGTGAGAGCAAGCGTGCGAGAGGGATTGCAGGTGAGGGATTGTGTGTGAGAGGGATTGTGTGTGAGAGGGATTGCGTGTGAGAGGGATTGTGTGTGAGAGCGATTGCATGTGAGACGGATTGCACGTGAGAGCAAGCGTGCGAGAGGGATTGCATGTGATAGGAATTGCATGTGAGAGCGAGCGTGTGAGAGGGATTGCGAGTGAGAGAGTTTGCATGTGTGAGAGGGATTGCGTGTGATAGGGTTTGTGTGTGAGAGGGATTGCGTGTGAGAGGGATTGTGCGTGAGAGGGATTGCGTGTGAGAGGGATTGCGTGTGAGAGGGATTGTGTGTGAGAGGGATTGCGTGTGAGAGGCATTGTGTTTGAGAGGGATTGTGTGTGAGAGGGAGTGCGTGTGAGAGGGATTGCGTGTGAGAGCGAGCGTGTGAGAGGAATTGCGTGTGAGAGGAATTGCGTGTGAGAGGGATTGTGTGTGAGAGGAATTGCGTGTGAGAGGGATTGTGTGTGAGAGGGATTGCATGTGAGAGGGTTTGTGTGTGAGAGGAATTGCATGTGAGAGGGACTGCGTGTGAGAGGTATTGCATGTGAGAGGGATTGCGTGTGATAGGGATTGCATGTGAGAGGGAGTGCGTGTGAGAGGGAGTGCATGTGAGAGGGAGTGCGTGTGAGAGGGTTTGCGTGTGAGAGGGATTGCCTGTGAGAGGGATTGTATGTGAGAGGGATTGTGTGTGAGAGGGATTGTGTGTGAGAGGGATTGTGTGTGACAGGGATTGCGTGTGATAGCGATTGCGTGTGATAGCGATTGCGTGTGAAAGGGATTGTGTGTGAGAGGGATTGCATGTGAGAGGGATAGTGTGTGAGCCAGATTGCATGTGAGAGCGAGCGTGTGAGATGGATTGCATGTGAGAGGGATTGTGTGTGAGAGGGATTGCATGTGACAGAGTTTGTCTTGAGAGGGATTGTGCGTGAGGGATTGTTTATGACAGGAATTGCGTGTGAGAGGGATCGCGTGTGAGAGGGATCGCGTGTGAGAGGGATTGCGTGTGAGAGGGATTACGTGTGAGAGGGATTGCGTGTGAGAGGGATTGCGTGTGAAATGGAGTGCATGTGAGAGGGAGTGCGTGTGAGAGTGAGTGCGTGTGAGAGGGATTGCGTGTGAGTGGGATTGCCTGTGAGAGGGATTGTGTGAGAGCGATTGCATGTGAGAGCGAGCTTGTGAAATGGATTGCATGTGAGAGGGATTGCTTGTGAGAGGGATTGCGTGTGAGAGGGATTGCGTGTGAGAGGGATTGTGTGAGAGAGGGATTGTGTGAGAGAGGGAATGCACGTGAGAGGGATTGTGTGTGAGAGGAATTGCGTGTGAAAGGGATTGCGTGTGAGACCGAGCTTGTGAGTGGGATTGCGTGTGAGAGGGATTGTGTTTGAGAAGGATTGCATGTGAGAGGGATTGTGTGAGAGAGGGATTGTGTGTGAGAGGGAATGCATGTGAGAGGGATTGTGTGTGAGAAGGATAGTGTGTGAGAGGGATTGCGTGTGAGACAGATTGCGTGTGAGAGCGAGCGTGTGAGATGGATTGCATATGAGAGGGATTGCGTGTGAGAGGGATTGTGTGTAAGAGCGATTGTGTGTGAGATGGATTGCATGTGAGTGTGAGCGGGTGAGATGGATGGCATGTGAGAGGGAATGCATGTGAGAGGGATTGCATGTGAGAGGGATTGCATGTGAGAAAGATTGTTGTGAGAGGGATTGAGTGTGAGAGGGATTGTTGTGAGAGGGATTGTGTGTGAGAGCGATTGTATGTGAGAGGGATTGCATCTGTAAGGGATTGCATGTGAGAGTGAGCATGTGAGAGTGAACGTGTGAGAGGGAATGTGTGTGAGACGGATTGCATGTGAGAGCAAACGTGTGAGAGGGATTGCGTGTGAGAGGGATTGTGTGTGTGAGGGATTGCATCTGAGAGAGATTGTTGTGAGAGGGATTGAGTGTGAGAGGAATTGTTGTGAGAGGGATTGTTTGTGAGAGCGATTGCATGTGAGACACATTGCAGGTGAGAGCAAGCGTGCGAGAGGGATTGCATGTGAGAGGGATTGTGTGTGAGAGGGATTGTGTGTGAGAGGGATTGCATGTGACAGGGATCGTGTGTGAGAGCGATTGCATGTGAGACGGATTGCACGTGAGAGCAAGCGTGCGAGAGGGATTGCATGTGATAGGGATTGCATGTGAGAGCGAGCGTGTGAGAGGGATTGCGAGTGAGAGGGTTTGCATGTGTGAGAGGGATTGTGTGTGAGAGGGTTTGTGTGTGAGAGCAAGCATGCGAGAGGGATTGCATGTGAGAGGGATTGCGTGTGAGAGGGATTGTGTGTGAGAGTGATTGCGTGTGAGAGTGATTGCGTTTGAGAAGAATTGCGTGTGACAGGGATTGCATGTGAGAGGGAGTGCATGTGAGAGGGAGTGCATGTGAGAAGGAGTGCGTGTGAGAGCGATTGCGTGTGAGAGGGATTGCCTGTGAGAGGGATTGTGTGTGAGAGGGATTGTGTGTGAGAGGGATCGTGTGTGAGAGGGATCGTGTGTGACAGGGATTGCGTGTGAGAGGGATTGCGTGTGAGAGGGATTGCGTTTGAGAGGGATTGCGTGTGAGAGGGATTGCGTGTGAGAGGGATTACGTGTGAGAGGGATTACACGTGAGAGGGATTGCGTGTGAGAGGGATTGTGTGTGTGAGGGATTGCATCAGAGAGAGATTGTTGTGAGAGGGATTGAGTGTGAGAGGAATTGTTGTGAGAGGGATTGTGTGTGAGAGCGATTGCATGTGAGACACATTGCACGTGAGAACAAGCGTGCGAGAGGGATTGCAGGTGAGAGGGATTGTGTGTGAGAGGGATTGTGTGTGAGAGGGATTGAGTGTGAGAGGGATCGTGTGTGAGAGCGATTGCATGTGAGACGGATTGCACGTGAGAGCAAGCGTGCGAGAGGGTTTGCATGTGATAGGAATTGCATGTGAGAGCGAGCGTGTGAGAGGGATTGCGAGTGAGAGGGTTTGCATGTGTGAGAGGGATTGTGTGTGATAGGGTTTGTGTGTGAGAGGGATTGCGTGTGAGAGGGATTGTGTGTGAGAGGGATTGTGTGTGAGAGGGATTGCGTGTGAGAGGGTTTGTGTGTGAGAGGGATTGCGTGTGAGAGGGATGCTTGTGAGAGGGATTGTGCATGAGGGATTGCGTGTGAGAGGGATTGTTTGTGAGAGGGATTGCATGTGAGAGGGATTGCATGTGAGACGGATTGCATGTGAGACGGATTGCATGTGAGAGCAAGCGTGCGAGAGGGATTGCGCATGAGAGGGATTGCTCGCAAGAGGGATTGCGCACGAGAGGGATTGCGCACGAGAGGGATTGCGCGCGAGAGGGATTGCTCGCGAGAGGGATTGCGCACGAGAGGGATTGCACGTGAGAGGGATTACGCGCGAGAGGGATTGAGCGTGAGGGGGATTGCGCGTGAGAGGGATTGCGCGTGAGAGAGATTGCGCATGAGAGAGATTGCGCGTGAGAGAGATTGCACGTGAGAGAGATTGTGTTTGAGAGGGATTGCATGTGAGTGCGAGCGTGTGAAATGGATTGCATGTGAGAGAGATTGCATGTGAGAGCGAGCGGGTGAAATGGATTGCATGTGTGAGGGATTGTGTGTGAGAGGGATTGTGTGTGAGAGTGATTGTGTGTGAGAGGGATTGTGTGTAAGAGTGATTTTGTGTGAGAGGGATTGTGTTTGAGAGGGTTTGTGTGTGAGAGGGATTGCATGTGAGCGGGATTGTGTATGAGAGGGATTGAATGTGACAGAGTTTGTTGTGAGAGGGATCGTTCGTGAGGGATTGTGCATGAGGGATTGCTTGTGAGAGGGATTGCGTGTGAGAGGGATTGTGTGTGAGAGGGATTGCGTGTGAGAGGGATTGCGTGTGAGAGGGATTGCGTGTGAGAGGGATTGCGTGTGAGAGGGATTGCGTGTGAGAGGGATTGCGTGTGAGAGGGATTGCGTGTGAGACAGATTGCATGTGAGAGCGAGCGTGTGAAATGGATTGCATGTGAGAGGGATTGTGTGTGAGAGGGATTGCGTGTGAGAGGGATTGCATGTGAGAGGGATTGCGTGTGGGAGGGATTGCGTGTGATAGGGATTGCATGTGAGAGGGAGTGCGTGTGAGAGGGAGTGCGTGTGAGGGAGTGCATGTGAGAGAGAGTGCGTGTGAGAGGGAGTGCGTGTGAGAGGGATTGTTGTGAGAGGGATTGAGTGTGAGAGGGATTGTTGTGAGAGGGATTGTGTGTGAGAGCGATTGTATGTGAGAGGGATTGCATCTGTAAGGGATTGCATGTGAGAGCGAGCATGTGAGAGTGAACGTGTGAGAGGGAATGCGTGTGAAACGGATTGCATGTGAGAGCAAACGTGTGAGAGGGATTGCGTGTGAGAGGGATTGTGTGTGTGAGGGATTGCATCTGAGAGAGATTGTTGTGAGAGGGATTGAGTGTGAGAGGAATTGTTGTGAGAGGGATTGTTTGTGAGAGCGATTGCATGTGAGACACATTGCACGTGAGAGCAAGCGTGCGAGAGGGATTGCATGTGAGACGGATTGTGTGTGAGAGGGATTGTGTGTGAGAGGGATTGCATGTGACAGGGATCGTGTGTGAGAGCGATTGCATGTGAGACGGATTGCACGTGAGAGCAAGCGTGCGAGAGGGATTGCATGTGATAGGGATTGCATGTGAGAGCGAGCGTGTGAGAGGGATTGCGAGTGAGAGGGTTTGCATGTGTGAGAGGGATTGTGTGTGAGAGGGTTTGTGTGTGAGAGCAAGCATGCGAGAGGGATTGCATGTGAGAGGGATTGCGTGTGAGAGGGATTGTGTGTGAGAGTGTTTGCGTGTGAGAGTGATTGCGTTTGAGAAGGATTGCGTGTGACAGGGATTGCATGTGAGAGGGAGTGCGTGTGAGAGGGAGTGCATGTGAGAGGGAGTGCATGTGAGAGGGAGTGCGTGTGAGAGCGATTGCGTGTGAGAGGGATTGCCTGTGAGAGGGATTGTGTGTGAGAGGGATTGTGTGTGAGAGGGATCGTGTGTGAGAGGGATCGTGTGTGACAGGGATTGCGTGTGAGAGGGATTACGTGTGAGAGGGATTACACGTGAGAGGGATTGTGTGTGAGAGGGATTGTGTGTGAGAGGGATTGCGTGTGAGAGGGATCGAGTGTGAGAGCGATTGCATGTGAGACGGATTGCACGTGAGAGCAAGCGTGCGAGAGGGATTGCATGTGATAGGAATTGCATGTGAGAGCGAGCGTGTGAGAGGGATTGCGAGTGAGAGGGTTTGCATGTGTGAGAGGGATTGTGTGTGATAGGGTTTGTGTGTGAGAGGGATTGCGTGTGAGAGGGATTGTGTGTGAGAGGGATTGTGTGTGAGAGGGATTGCGTGTGAGAGGGTTTGTGTGTGAGAGGGATTGCGTGTGAGAGGGATGCTTGTGAGAGGGATTGTGCATGAGGGATTGCGTGTGAGAGGGATTGTTTGTGAGAGGGATTGCATGTGAGAGGGATTGCATGTGAGACGGATTGCATGTGAGACGGATTGCATGTGAGAGCAAGCGTGCGAGAGGGATTGCGCATGAGAGGGATTGCACGTGAGAGGGATAGCGTGAGAGGGATTGCTCGCAAGAGGGATTGCGCACGAGAGGGATTGCGCACGAGAGGGATTGCGCGCGAGAGGGATTGCTCGCGAGAGGGATTGCGCACGAGAGGGATTGCACGTGAGAGGGATTACGCGTGAGAGGGATTGAGCGTGAGGGGGATTGCGCGTGAGAGGGATTGCGCGTGAGAGAGATTGCGCATGAGAGAGATTGCGCGTGAGAGAGATTGCACGTGAGAGAGATTGTGTTTGAGAGGGATTGCATGTGAGTGCGAGCATGTGAAATGAATTGCATGTGAGAGGGATTGTGTGTGAGAGGGATTGCGTGTGAGAGGGATTACGTGTGAGAGGGATTGTGTGTGAGGTATTGAGTGTGAGGGATTGTGCATGAGGGATTGTGTGTGAGGGGTTTTGCGTGATGGGTTGTGCGTGAGGGGTTGTGCATGAGGGGTTGTGCGTGAGGGGTTGTGCATGAGAAGGATTGTGTGTGAGACGGATTGCATGTGAGAGAGATTGCATGTGAGAGCGAGCGGGTGAAATGGATTGCATGTGTGAGGGATTGTGTGTGAGAGGGATTGTGTGTGAGAGTGATTGTGTGTGAGAGGGATTGTGTGTAAGAGTGATTTTGTGTGAGAGGGATTGTGTTTGAGAGGGATTGTGTGTGAGAGGGATTGCATGTGAGCGGGATTGTGTATGAGAGGGATTGAATGTGACAGAGTTTGTTGTGAGAGGGATCGTTCGTGAGGGATTGTGCATGAGGGATTGCTTGTGAGAGGGATTGCGTGTGAGAGGGATTGCGTGTGAGAGGGATTGTGTGTGAGAGGGATTGCGTGTGAGAGGGATTGCGTGTGAGAGGGATTGCGTGTGAGAGGGATTGCGTGTGAGACAGATTGCATGTGAGAGCGAGCGTGTGAAATGGATTGCATGTGAGAGGGATTGTGTGTGAGAGGGATTGCGTGTGAGAGGGATTGCATGTGAGAGGGATTGCGTGTGGGAGGGATTGCGTGTGATAGGGATTGCATGTGAGAGGGAGTGCGTGTGAGAGGGAGTGCATGTGAGAGAGAGTGCGTGTGAGAGGGAGTGCGTGTGAGAGGGATTGTTGTGAGAGGGATTGAGTGTGAGAGGGATTGTTGTGAGAGGGATTGTGTGTGAGAGCGATTGTATGTGAGAGGGATTGCATCTGTAAGGGATTGCATGTGAGAGCGAGCATGTGAGAGTGAACGTGTGAGAGGGAATGCGTGTGAAACGGATTGCATGTGAGAGCAAGCGTGTGAGAGGGATTGCGTGTGAGAGGGATTGTGTGTGTGAGGGATTGCATCTGAGAGAGATTGTTGTGAGAGGGATTGAGTGTGAGAGGAATTGTTGTGAGAGGGATTGTGTGTGAGAGCGATTGCATGTGAGACACAATGCACGTGAGAGCAAGCGTGCGAGAGGGATTGCAGGTGAGAGGGATTGTGTGTGAGAGGGATTGTGTGTGAGAGGGATTGCGTGTGAGAGGGATTGTGTGTGAGAGCGATTGCATGTGAGACGGATTGCACATGAGAGCAAGCGTGCGAGAGGGATTGCATGTGATAGGGATTGCATGTGAGAGCGAGCATGTGAGAGGGATTGCAAGTGAGAGGGTTTGCATGTGTGAGAGGGATTGTGTGTGAGAGGGTTTGTGTGTGAGAGGGATTGCGTGTGAGAGGGATTGTGCGTGAGAGGGATTGTGTGTGAGAGGGATTGTGTGTGAGAGGGATTGCGTGTGAGAGGGATTGTGTGTGAGAGGGATTGTGTGTGAGAGGGATTGAGTGTGAGAGGGATTGCGTGTGAGAGCGAGCGTGTGAGAGCAATTGCGTGTGAGAGGAATTGCGTGTGACAGGGATTGTGTGTGAGAGGGATTGCATGTGAGAGGGTTTGTGTGTGAGAGGAATTGCGTGTGAGAGGGATTGCGTGTGAGAGGGATTGCGTGTGAGAGGGATTGCGTGTGATAGGGATTGCATGTGAGAGGGAGTGCGTGTGAGAGGGAGTGCATGTGAGAGGGAGTGCTTGTGAGAGGGAGTGCGTGTGAGAGGGAGTGCGTGTGAGAGGGATTGCCTGTGAGAGGGATTGTGTGTGAGAGGGATTGTGTACGGGAGGGATTGTGTGTGAGAGGGATTGTGTGTGACAGGGATTGCGTGTGAGAGGGATTGCGTGTGAGAGGGATTGCGTGTGAGAGGGATTGCGTGTGAGAGGAATTGCGTGTGTGAGGGATTGTGTGAGAGAGGGAATGCATGGATGAGGGATTGTGTGTGAGAGGGAATGCATGTGAGAGGGATAGTGTGTGAGCCAGATTGCATGTGAGAGCGAGCGTGTGAGATGGATGGCATGTGAGAGGGATTGCATGTGAGAGGGATTGCATGTGAGAAAGATTGTTGTGAGAGGGATTGAGTGTGAGAGGGATTGCATCTGTAAGAGATTGCATGTGAGAGTGAGCATGTGAGAGTGAACGTGTGAGAGGGAATGTGTGTGAGACGGATTGCATGTGAGAGCAAACGTGTGAGAGGGATTGCGTGTGAGAGGGATTGTGTGTGTGAGGGATTGCATCTGAGAGAGATTGTTGTGAGAGCGATTGAGTGTGAGAGGAATTGTTGTGAGAGGGATTGTTTGTGAGAGCGATTGCATGTGAGACACATTGCACGTGAGAGCAAGCGTGCGAGAGGGATTGCATGTGAGAGGGATTGTGTGTGAGAGGGATTGTGTGTGATAGAGATTGTGTGTGAGAGGGATTGCATGTGACAGGGATTGTGTGTGAGAGCGATTGCATGTGAGACGGATTGCACGTGAGAGCAAGCCTGCGAGAGGGATTGCATGTGATAGGGATTGCATGTGAGAGCGAGCGTGTGAGAGGGATTGCGAGTGAGAGAGTTTGCATGTGTGAGAGGGATTGTGTGTGAGAGGGTTTGTGTGTGAGAGCAAGCATGCGAGAGGGATTGCATGTGAGAGGGATTGCGTGTGAGAGGGATTGTGTGTGAGAGGGATTGCGTGTGAGAGTGATTGCGTTTGAGAAGGATTGCGTGTGATAGGGATTGCATGTGAGAGGGAGTGCGTGTGAGAGGGAGTGCATGTGAGAGGGATTGGGTGTGAGAGGGATTGTGTGTGAGAGGGATTGCGTGTGAGAGTGATTGCGTTTGAGAAGGATTGCGTGTGATAGGGATTGCATGTGAGAGGGAGTGCGTGTGAGAGGGAGTGCATGTGAGAGGGAGTGCATGTGAGAGGGAGTGCGTGTGAGAGCGATTGCTTTGAGAGGGATTGCCTTTGAGAGGGATTGTGTGTGAGAGGGATTGTGTGTGAGAGGGATTGTGTGTGACAGGGATTGCATGTGACAGGGATCGTGTGTGAGAGCGAGCGTGTGAGAGGGATTGCGAGTGAGAGAGTTTGCATGTGTGAGAGGGATTGTGTGTGAGAGGGTTTGTGTGTGAGAGCAAGCATGCGAGAGGGATTGCATGTGAGAGGGATTGCGTGTGAGAGGGATTGTGTGTGAGAGGGATTGCATGTGAGAGCGAGCGTGTGAGAGGGATTGCGAGTGAGAGAGTTTGCATGTGTGAGAGGGATTGTGTGTGAGAGGGTTTGTGTGTGAGAGCAAGCATGCGAGAGGATTGCATGTGAGAGGGATTGCGTGTGAGAGGGATTGTGTGTGAGAGGGATTGCGTGTGACAGTGATTGCGTTTGAGAGGGATTGCGTGTGAGAGGGATTGCGTGTGAGAGGGATAGTGTGTGAGCCAGATTGCATGTGAGAGCGAGCGTGTGAGATGGATTGCATGTGAGAGGGATTGTGTGTGAGAGGGATTGCATGTGACAGAGTTTGTCGTGAGAGGGATTGTGCGTGAGGGATTGTTTATGACAGGGATTGCGTGTGAGAGGGATCGCGTGTGAGAGGGATCGCGTGTGAGAGGGATCGCGTGTGAGAGGGATCGCGTGTGAGAGGGATCGCGTGTGAGAGGGATCGCGTGTGAGAGGGATTGCGTGTGAGAGGGATTACGTGTGAGAGGGATTACGTGTGAGTGGGAGTGCGTGAGAGAGGGAGTGCGTGAGAGAGGGAGTGCGTGTGAGAGTGAATGCTTGTGAGAGGGCTTGCGTGTGAGAGGGATTGCCTATGAGAGGGATTGTGTGAGAGCGATTGCATGTGAGAGCGAGCGTGTGAAATGGATTGCATGTGAGAGGGATTGCGTGTGAGAGGGATTGCGTGTGAGAGGGATTGCGTGTGAGAGGGATTGCGTGAGAGAGGGATTGTGTGAGAGAGGGATTGTGTGAGAGAGGGAATGCACGTGAGGGGGATTGTGTGTGAGAGGAATTGCGTGTGAAAGGGATTGCGTATGAGAGCGAGCTTGTGATTGGGATTGCATGTGAGAGGGATTGTGTTTGAGAAGGATTGCATGTGAGAGGGATTGTGTGAGAGAGGGATTGTGTGTGAGAGGGAATGCATGTGAGAGGGATTGTGTGTGAGAAGGATAGTGTGTGAGAGGGATTGCGTGTGAGACAGATTGCGTGTGAGAGCGAGCGTGTGAGATGGATTGCATATGAGAGGGATTGCGTGTGAGAGGGATTGTGTGTAAGAGGGATTGTGTGTGAGATGGATTGCATGTGAGTGTGAGCGGGTGAGATGGATGGCATGTGAGAGGGATTGCATGTGAGAGGGATTGCATGTGAGAAAGATTGTTGTGAGAGGGATTGAGTGTGAGAGGGAATGTTGTGAGAGGGATTGTGTGTGAGAGCGATTGTATGTGAGAGGGATTGCATCTGTAAGGGATTGCATGTGAGAGTGAGCATGTGAGAGTGAACGTGCGAGAGGGAATGTGTGTGAGACGGATTGCATGTGAGAGCAAACGTGTGAGAGGGATTGCGTGTGAGAGGGATTGTGTGTGTGAGGGATTGCATCTGAGAGAGATTGTTGTGAGAGCGATTGAGTGTGAGAGGAATTGTTGTGAGAGGGATTGTTTGTGAGAGCGATTGCATGTGAGACACATTGCACGTGAGAGCAAGCGTGCGAGAGGGATTGCATGTGAGAGGGATTGTGTGTGAGAGGGATTGTGTGTGAGACGGATTGCATGTGACAGGGATCGTGTGTGAGAGCGAGCGTGTGAGAGGGATTGCGAGTGAGAGAGTTTGCATGTGTGAGAGGAATTGTGTGTGAGAGGGTTTGTGTGTGAGAGCAAGCATGCGAGAGGGATTGCATGTGAGAGGGATTGCGTGTGAGAGGGATTGTGTGTGAGAGGGATTGCATGTGAGAGCGAGCGTGTGAGAGGGATTGCGAGTGAGAGAGTTTGCATGTGTGAGAGGGATTGTGTGTGAGAGGGTTTGTGTGTGAGAGCAAGCATGCGAGAGGATTGCATGTGAGAGGGATTGCGTGTGAGAGGGATTGTGTGTGAGAGGGATTGCGTGTGACAGTGATTGCGTTTGAGAAGGATTGCGTGTGATAGGGATTGCATGTGAGAGGGAGTGCGTGTGAGAGGGAGTGCATGTGAGAGGGAGTGCATGTGAGAGGGAGTGCGTGTGAGAGCGATTGCGTGTGAGAGGGATTGCCTGTGAGAGTGATTGTGTGTGAGAGGGATTGTGTGTGAGAGGGATCGTGTGTGAGAGGGATTGTGTGTGACAGGGATGCGTGTGAGAGGGATTGCGTGTGAGAGGGTTTGCGTTTGAGAGGGATTGCGTGTGAGAGGAATTGCGTGTGAGAGGGATTGCGTGTGAGAGGGATTGTGTGAGAGAGGGAATGCATGGATGAGGGATTGTGTGTGAGAGGGAATGCATGTGAGAGGGTTAGTGTGTGAGCCAGACTGAATGTGAGAGCGAGCGTGTGAGATGGATTGCATGTGAGAGGGATTGTGTGTGAGAGGGATTGCATGTGACAGAGTTTGTCGTGAGAGGGATTGTGCGTGAGGGATTGTTTATGAGAGGGATTGCATGTGAGAGTGATCGCGTGTGAGAGGGATCGCGTGTGAGAGGGATTGCGTGTGAGAGGGATTACGTGTGAGAGGGATTACACGTGAGAGGGATTACACGTGAGAGGGATTGCGTGTGAGAGGGATTGTGTGTGTGAGGGATTGCATCAGAGAGAGATTGTTGTGAGAGGGATTGAGTGTGAGAGGAATTGTTGTGAGAGGGATTGTGTGTGAGAGCGATTGCATGTGAGACACATTGCACGTGAGAACAAGAGTGCAAGAGGGATTGCAGGTGAGAGGGATTGTGTGTGAGAGGGATTGTGTGTGAGATGGATTGCGTGTGAGAGGGATCGTGTGTGAGAGCGATTGCATGTGAGACGGATTGCACGTGAGAGCAAGCGTGTGAGAGGGATTGCATGTGATAGGAATTGCATGTGAGAGCGAGCGTGTGAGAGGGATTGCGAGTGAGAGGGTTTGCATGTGTGAGAGGGATTGCGTGTGAGAGGGATTGTGCATGAGAGGGATTGCGTGTGAGAGGGATTGCGTGTGAGAGGGATTGTGTGTGAGAGGGATTGCGTGTGAGAGGGATTGTGTGTTAGAGGGATTGCGTGTGAGAGGGATTGGTGTGAGAGCGAGCGTGTGAGAGGAATTGCGTGTGAGAGGAATTGCGTGTGAGAGGGATTGTGTGTGAGAGGGATTGCATGTGAGAGGGTTTGTGTGTGAGAGGAATTGCATGTGAGAGGGATTGCGTGTGAGAAAGATTGCGTGTGAGAGGGATTGCGTGTGAGAGGGATTGCGTGTGATAGGGATTGCATGTGAGAGGGAGTGCTTGTGAGAGGGAGTGCATGTGAGAGGGAGTGCATGTGAGAGGGAGTGCGTGTGAGAGGGATTGCGTGTGAGAGGGATTGCCTGTGAGAGGGATTGTATGTGAGAGGGATTGTATGTGAGAGGAATTGTGTTTGAGAGGGATTGTGTGTGAGAGGGATTGTGTGTGACAGGGATTGCGTGTGATAGCGATTGCATGTGAGAGGTATTGTGTGTGAGAGGGATTGCGTGTGAGAGGGATAGTGTGTGAGCCAGATTGCATGTGAGAGCGAGCGTGTGAGATGGATTGCATGTGAGAGGGATTGTGTGTGAGAGGGATTGCATGTGACAGAGTTTGTCGTGAGAGGGATTGTGCGTGAGGGATTGTTTATGACAGGGATTGCGTGTGAGAGGGATCGCGTGTGAGAGGGATCGCGTGTGAGAGGGATCGCGTGTGAGAGGGATTGCGTGTGAGAGGGATTGCGTGTGAGAGGGATTAGGTGTGAGAGGGATTGCGTGTGAGAGGGATTACGTTTGAGAGGGAGTACGTGTGAGAGGGATTGCGTGTGAAGGGGAGTGCGTGTGAGAGGGAGTGCATGTGAGAGTGAGTGCATGGGAGAGGGAGTGCGTGTGAGAGGGCTTGCGTGTGAGAGGGATTGCCTGTGAGAGGGATTGTGTGAGAGCGATTGCATGTGAGAGCGAGCGTGTGAAATGGATTGCATGTGAGAGGGATTGCGTGTGAGGGGGATTGCGTGTGAGAGGGATTGCGTGTGAGAGGGATTGTGTGTGAGAGGGATTGCGTGTGAGAGGGATTGCGTGTGAGAGCGAGCGTGTGAGAGGAATTGTGTGTGAGAGAAATTGCGTGTGAGAGGGATTGTGTGTGAGAGGGAGTGCATGTGAGACGGATTGCGTGTGAGAGGGATTGCCTGTGAGAGGGATTGTATGTGAGAGGGATTGTATGTGAGAGGGATTGTGTGTTTGAGGGATTGTGTGTGAGAGGGATTGTGTGTGACAGGGATTGCGTGTGATAGCGATTGCGTGTGAGAGGGATTGTGTGTGAGAGGGATTGTGTGTGAGAGGGATTGCGTGTGAGAGGGATAGTGTGTGAGCCAGATTGCATGTGAGAGCGAGCGTGTGAGTTGGATTGCATGTGAGAGGGATTGTGTGTGTGAGGGATTGCATGTGACAGAGTTTGTCGTGAGAGGGATTGTGCGTGAGGGATTGTTTATGACAGGGATTGCGTGTGAGAGGGATCGCGTGTGAGAGGGATCGCGTGTGAGAGGGATCGCGTGTGAGAGGGATCGCGTGTGAGAGGGATTGCGTGTGAGAGGGATTGCGTGTGAGAGGGATTATGTGTGAGAGGGATTGCGTGTGAAAGGGAGTGCGTGTGAGAGGGAGTGCGTGTGAGAGTGAGTGCATGTGAGAGAGAGTGCGTGTGAGATGGCTTGCGTGTGAGAGGGATTGCCTGTGAGAGGGATTGTGTGAGAGCGATTGCATGTGAGAGCGAGCGTGTGAAAGGGATTGCGTGTGAGAGGGATTGCGTGTGAGAGGGATTGCGTGTGAGAGGGATTGCGTGTGAGAGGGATTGTGTGACAGAGGGATTGTGTGAGAGAGGGAATGCACGTGAGAGGGATTGTGTGTGAGAGGAATTGCGTGTGAAAGGGATTGCGTGTGAGAGCGAGCTTGTGAGTGGGATTGCATGTGAGAGGGATTGTGTTTGAGAAGGATTGCATGTGAGAGGGATTGTGTGAGAGAGGGATTGTGTGTGAGAGGGAATGCATGTGAGAGGGATTGTGTGTGAGAAGGATAGTGTGTGAGAGGGATTGCGTGTGAGACAGATTGCATGTGAGAGCGAGCGTGTGAGATGGATTGCATATGAGAGGGATTGCGTGTGAGAGGGATTGTGTGTAAGAGCGATTGTGTGTGAGACGGATTGCATGTGAGTGTGAGCAGGTGAGATGGATGGCATGTGAGAGGGATTGCATGTGAGAGGGATTGCATGTGAGAAAGATTGTTGTGAGAGGGATTGAGTGTGAGAGGGATTGTTGTGAGTGGGATTGTATGTGAGAGCGATTGTATGTGAGAGGGATTGCATCTGTAAGGGATTGCATGTGAGAGTGAGCATGTGAGAGTGAACGTGTGAGAGGGATTACACTTGAGAGGGATTGCGTGTGAGAGGGATTGTGTGTGTGAGGGATTGCATCAGAGAGAGATTGTTGTGAGAGGGATTAAGTGTGAGAGGAATTGTTGTGAGAGGGATTGTCTGTGAGAGCGATTGCATGTGAGACACATTGCACGTGAGAACAAGATTGTGTGTGAGAGGGATTGTGTGTGAGACGGATTGCATGTGACAGGGATCGTGTGTGAGAGCGAGCGTGTGAGAGGGATCGCGAGTGAGAGAGTTTGCATGTGTGAGAGGGATTGTGTGTGAGAGGGTTTGTGTGTGAGAGCAAGCATGCGAGAGGGATTGCATGTGAGAGGGATTGCGTGTGAGAGGGATTGTGTGTGAGAGGGATTGCATGTGAGAGCGAGCGTGTGAGAGGGATTGCGAGTGAGAGAGTTTGCATGTGTGAGAGGGATTGTGTGTGAGAGGGTTTGTGTGTGAGAGCAAGCATGCGAGAGGGATTGCATGTGAGAGGGATTGCGTGTGAGAGGGATTGTGTGTGAGAGGGATTGCGTGTGAGAGTGATTGCGTTTGAGAAGGATTGCGTGTGATAGGGATTGCATGTGAGAGGGAGTGCGTGTGAGAGGGAGTGCATGTGAGAGGGAGTGCATGTGAGAGGGAGTGCGTGTGAGAGCGATTGCGTGTGAGAGGGATTGCCTGTGAGAGGGATTGTGTGTGAGAGGGATTGTGTGTGAGAGGGATCGTGTGTGAGAGGGTTTGTGTGTGAAAGGGATTGCGTGTGAGAGGGATTGCGTGTGAGAGGGTTTGCGTTTGAGAGGGATTGCGTGTGAGAGGAATTGCGTGTGAGAGGGATTGCGTGTGAGAGGGATTGTGTGAGAGAGGGAATGCATGGATGAGGGATTGTGTGTGAGAGGGAATGTATGTGAGAGGGATAGTGTGTGAGCCAGATTGCATGTGAGAGCGAGCGTGTGAGATGGATTGCATGTGAGAGGGATTGTGTGTGAGAGGGATTGCATGTGACAGAGTTTGTCGTGAGAGGGATTGTGCGTGAGGGATTGTTTATGAGAGGGATTGCATGTGAGAGTGATCGTGTGTGAGAGGGATCGCGTGTGAGAGGGATTGCGTGTGAGAGGGATTACGTGTGAGAGGGATTACACGTGAGAGGGATTACACGTGAGAGGGATTGCGTGTGAGAGGGATTGTGTGTGTGAGGGATTGCATCAGAGAGAGATTGTTGTGAGAGGGATTGAGTGTGAGAGGAATTGTTGTGAGAGGGATTGTGTGTGAGAGCGAATGCATGTGAGACACATTGCACGTGAGAACAAGAGTGCAAGAGGGATTGCAGGTGAGAGGGATTGTGTGTGAGAGGGATTGTGTGTGAGATGGATTGCATGTGAGAGGGATCGTGTGTGAGAGCGATTGCATGTGAGACGGATTGCACGTGAGAGCAAGCGTGCAAGAGGGATTGCATGTGATAGGAATTGCATGTGAGAGCGAGCGTGTGAGAGGGATTGCGAGTGAGAGGGTTTGCATGTGTGAGAGGGATTGTGTGTGAGAGGGATTGCGTGTGAGAGGGATCATGTGTGAGAGCGATTGCATGTGAGACGGATTGCACGTGAGAGCAAGCGTGCGAGAGGGATTGCATGTGATAGGAATTGCATGTGAGATCGAGCGTGTGAGAGGGATTGCGAGTGAAAGGGTTTGCATGTGTGAGAGGGATTGCGTGTGAGAGGGATGTGCGTGAGAGGGATTGCGTGTGAGAGGGATTGCGTGTGAGAGGGATTGTGTGTGAGAGGGATAGTGTGTGAGAGGGATTGTGTGTGAGAGCGATTGTGTGTGAGAGGGATTGCGTGTGAGAGCGAGCGTGTGAGAGGTACTGCGTGTGAGAGGAATTGCGTGTGAGAGGGATTGTGTGTGAGAGGGATTGCATGTGAGAGGGTTTGTGTGTGAGAGGAATTGCATGTGAGAGGGATTGCGTGTGAGAAAGATTGCGTGTGAGAGGGATTGCGTGTGATAGGGATTGCATGTGAGAGGGAGTGCTTGTGAGAGGGAGTGCTTGTGAGAGGGAGTGCATGAGAGAGGGAGTGCGTGTGAGAGGGATTGCGTGTGAGAGGGATTGCCTGTGAGAGGGATTGTATCTGAGAGGGATTGTATGTGAGAGGGATTGTGTGTGAGAGGGATTGTGTGTGAGAGGGATTGCGTGTGACAGGGATTGCGTGTGATAGCGATTGCGTGTGAGAGGGATTGTGTGTGAGAGGGATTGCGTGTGAGAGGGATAGTGTGTGAGCCAGATTGCATGTGAGAGCGAGCGTGTGAGATGGATTGCTTGTGAGAGGGATTGTGTGTGAGAGGGATTGCATGTGACAGAGTTTGTCGTGAGAGGGATTGTGCGTGAGGGATTGTTTATGACAGGGATTGCGTGTGAGAGGGATCGCGTGTGAGAGGGATCGCGTGTGAGAGGGATTGCGTGTGAGAGGGATTACATGTGAGAGGGATTGCGTGTGAAGGGGAGTGCGTGTGAGAGGGAGTGCATGTGAGAGTGAGTGCGTGTGAGAGGGAGTGCGTGTGAGAGGGCTTGCGTGTGAGAGGGATTGCCTGTGAGAGGGATTGTGTGAGAGCGATTGCATGTGAGAGCGAGCGTGTGAAATGGATTGCATGTGAGAGGGATTGCGTGTGAGGGGGATTGCGTGTGAGAGGGATTGCGTGTGAGAGGGATTGTGTGTGAGAGGGATTGCGTGTGAGAGGGATTGCATGTGAGAGCGAGCGTGTGAGAGGAATTGCGTGTGAGAGAAATTGCATGTGAGAGGGATTGTGTGTGAGAGGGATTGCATGTGAGAGGGTTTGTGTGTGAGAGGAATTGCATGTGAGAGGGATTGCGTGTGAGAAAGATTGCGTGTGAGAGGGATTGCGTGTGATAGGGATTGCATGTGAGAGGGAGAGCTTGTGAGAGGGAGTGCATGTGAGAGGGAGTGCATGTGAGAGGGAGTGCATGTGAGACGGATTGCGTGAGAGAGGGATTGCCTGTGAGAGGGATTGTATGTGAGAGGGATTGTATGTGAGAGGGATTGTGTGTTTGAGGGATTGTGTGTGAGATGGATTGTGTGTGACAGGGATTGCGTGTGATAGTGATTGCGTGTGAGAGGGATTGTGTGTGAGAGGGATTGCGTGTGAGAGGGATAGTGTGTGAGCCAGATTGCATGTGAGAGCGAGCGTGTGAGATGGATTGCATGTGAGAGGGATTGTGTGTGTGAGGGATTGCATGTGACAGAGTTTGTCGTGAGAGGGATTGTGCGTTAGGGATTGTTTATGACAGGGATTGCGTGTGAGAGGGATCGCGTGTGAGAGGGATCGCGTGTGAGAGGGATCGCGTGTGAGAGGGATCGCGTGTGAGAGGGATCGCGTGTGAGAGGGATTGCGTGTGAGAGGGATTGCGTGTGAAAGGGAGTGCGTGTGAGAGGGAGTGCGTGTGAGAGTGAGTGCATGTGAGAGAGAGTGCGTGTGAGATGGCTTGCGTGTGAGAGGGATTGCCTGTGAGAGGGATTGTGTGAGAGCGATTGCATGTGAGAGCGAGCGTGTGAAAGGGATTGCGTGTGAGAGGGATTGCGTGTGAGAGGGATTGCGTGTGAGAGGGATTGCGTGTGAGAGGGATTGTGTGACAGAGGGATTGTGTGAGAGAGGGAATGCACGTGAGAGGGATTGTGTGTGAGAGGAATTGCGTGTGAAAGGGATTGCGTGTGAGAGCGAGCTTGTGAGTGGGATTGCATGTGAGAGGGATTGTGTTTGAGAAGGATTGCATGTGAGAGGGATTGTGTGAGAGAGGGATTGTGTGTGAGAGGGAATGCATGTGAGAGGGATTGTGTGTGAGAAGGATAGTGTGTGAGAGGGATTGCGTGTGAGACAGATTGCGTGTGAGAGCGAGCGTGTGAGATGGATTGCATATGAGAGGGATTGCGTGTGAGAGGGATTGTGTGTAAGAGCGATTGTGTGTGAGACGGATTGCATGTGAGTGTGAGCAGGTGAGATGGATGGCATGTGAGAGGGATTGCATGTGAGAGGGATTGCATGTGAGAAAGATTGTTGTGAGAGGGATTGAGTGTGAGAGGGATTGTTGTGAGTGGGATTGTATGTGAGAGCGATTGTATGTGAGAGGGATTGCATCTGTAAGGGATTGCATGTGAGAGTGAGCATGTGAGAGTGAACGTGTGAGAGGGATTACACTTGAGAGGGATTGCGTGTGAGAGGGATTGTGTGTGTGAGGGATTGCATCAGAGAGAGATTGTTGTGAGAGGGATTAAGTGTGAGAGGAATTGTTGTGAGAGGGATTGTCTGTGAGAGCGATTGCATGTGAGACACATTGCACGTGAGAACAAGATTGTGTGTGAGAGGGATTGTGTGTGAGACGGATTGCATGTGACAGGGATCGTGTGTGAGAGCGAGCGTGTGAGAGGGATCGCGAGTGAGAGAGTTTGCATGTGTGAGAGGGATTGTGTGTGAGAGGGTTTGTGTGTGAGAGCAAGCATGCGAGAGGGATTGCATGTGAGAGGGATTGCGTGTGAGAGGGATTGTGTGTGAGAGGGATTGCGTGTGAGAGGGATAGTGTGTGAGCCAGATTGCATGTGAGAGCGAGCGTGTGAGATGGATTGCATGTGAGAGGGATTGTGTGTGAGAGGGATTGCATGTGACAGAGTTTGTCGTGAGAGGGATTGTGCGTGAGGGATTGTTTATGACAGGGATTGCGTGTGAGAGGGATCGCGTGTGAGAGGGATCGCGTGTGAGAGGGATCGCGTGTGAGAGGGATCGCGTGTGAGAGGGATTGCGTGTGAGAGGGATTGCGTGTGAGAGGGATTAGGTGTGAGAGGGATTGCGTGTGAGAGGGATTACGTTTGAGAGGGAGTACGTGTGAGAGGGATTGCGTGTGAAGGGGAGTGCGTGTGAGAGGGAGTGCATGTGAGAGTGAGTGCGTGGGAGAGGGAGTGCGTGTGAGAGGGCTTGCGTGTGAGAGGGATTGCCTGTGAGAGGGATTGTGTGAGAGCGATTGCATGTGAGAGCGAGCGTGTGAAATGGATTGCATGTGAGAGGGATTGCGTGTGAGGGGGATTGCGTGTGAGAGGGATTGCGTGTGAGAGGGATTGTGTGTGAGAGGGATTGCGTGTGAGAGGGATTGCGTGTGAGAGCGAGCGTGTGAGAGGAATTGTGTGTGAGAGAAATTGCGTGTGAGAGGGATTGTGTGTGAGAGGGAGTGCATGTGAGACGGATTGCGTGTGAGAGGGATTGCCTGTGAGAGGGATTGTATGTGAGAGGGATTGTATGTGAGAGGGATTGTGTGTTTGAGGGATTGTGTGTGAGAGGGATTGTGTGTGACAGGGATTGCGTGTGATAGCGATTGCGTGTGAGAGGGATTGTGTGTGAGAGGGATTGTGTGTGAGAGGGATTGCGTGTGAGAGGGATAGTGTGTGAGCCAGATTGCATGTGAGAGCGAGCGTGTGAGATGGATTGCATGTGAGAGGGATTGTGTGTGTGAGGGATTGCATGTGGCAGAGTTTGTCGTGAGAGGGATTGTGCGTGAGGGATTGTTTATGACAGGGATTGCGTGTGAGAGGGATCGCGTGTGAGAGGGATCGCGTGTGAGAGGGATCGCGTGTGAGAGGGATCGCGTGTGAGAGGGATTGCGTGTGAGAGGGATTGCGTGTGAGAGGGATTATGTGTGAGAGGGATTGCGTGTGAAAGGGAGTGCGTGTGAGAGGGAGTGCGTGTGAGAGTGAGTGCATGTGAGAGAGAGTGCGTGTGAGATGGCTTGCGTGTGAGAGGGATTGCCTGTGAGAGGGATGGTGTGAGAGCGATTGCATGTGAGAGCGAGCGTGTGAAAGGGATTGCGTGTGAGAGGGATTGCGTGTGAGAGGGATTGCGTGTGAGAGGGATTGCGTGTGAGAGGGATTGTGTGACAGAGGGATTGTGTGAGAGAGGGAATGCACGTGAGAGGGATTGTGTGTGAGAGGAATTGCGTGTGAAAGGGTTTGCGTGTGAGAGCGAGCTTGTGAGTGGGATTGCATGTGAGAGGGATTGTGTTTGAGAAGGATTGCATGTGAGAGGGATTGTGTGAGAGAGGGATTGTGTGTGAGAGGGAATGCATGTGAGAGGGATTGTGTGTGAGAAGGATAGTGTGTGAGAGGGATTGCGTGTGAGACAGATTGCATGTGAGAGCGAGCGTGTGAGATGGATTGCATATGAGAGGGATTGCGTGTGAGAGGGATTGTGTGTAAGAGTGATTGTGTGTGAGACGGATTGCATGTGAGTGTGAGCAGGTGAGATGGATGGCATGTGAGAGGGATTGCATGTGAGAGGGATTGCATGTGAGAAAGATTGTTGTGAGAGGGATTGAGTGTGAGAGGGATTGTTGTGAGTGGGATTGTATGTGAGAGCGATTGTATGTGAGAGGGATTGCATCTGTAAGGGATTGCATGTGAGAGTGAGCATGTGAGAGTGAACGTGTGAGAGGGATTACACTTGAGAGGGATTGCGTGTGAGAGGGATTGTGTGTGTGAGGGATTGCATCAGAGAGAGATTGTTGTGAGAGGGATTAAGTGTGAGAGGAATTGTTGTGAGAGGGATTGTCTGTGAGAGCGATTGCATGTGAGACACATTGCACGTGAGAACAAGATTGTGTGTGAGAGGGATTGTGTGTGAGACGGATTGCATGTGACAGGGATCGTGTGTGAGAGCGAGCGTGTGAGAGGGATCGCGAGTGAGAGAGTTTGCATGTGTGAGAGGGATTGTGTGTGAGAGGGTTTGTGTGTGAGAGCAAGCATGCGAGAGGGATTGCATGTGAGAGGGATTGCGTGTGAGAGGGATTGTGTGTGAGAGGGATTGCATGTGAGAGCGAGCGTGTGAGAGGGATTGCGAGTGAGAGAGTTTGCATGTGTGAGAGGGATTGTGTGTGAGAGGGTTTGTGTGTGAGAGCAAGCATGCGAGAGGGATTGCATGTGAGAGGGATTGCGTGTGAGAGGGATTGTGTGTGAGAGGGATTGCGTGTGAGAGTGATTGCGTTTGAGAAGGATTGCGTGTGATAGGGATTGCATGTGAGAGGGAGTGCGTGTGAGAGGGAGTGCATGTGAGAGGGAGTGCATGTGAGAGGGAGTGCGTGTGAGAGCGATTGCGTGTGAGAGGGATTGCCTGTGAGAGGGATTGTGTGTGAGAGGGATTGTGTGTGAGAGGGATCGTGTGTGAGAGGGTTTGTGTGTGAAAGGGATTGCGTGTGAGAGGGATTGCGTGTGAGAGGGTTTGCGTTTGAGAGGGATTGCGTGTGAGAGGAATTGCGTGTGAGAGGGATTGCGTGTGAGAGGGATTGTGTGAGAGAGGGAATGCATGGATGAGGGATTGTGTGTGAGAGGGAATGTATGTGAGAGGGATAGTGTGTGAGCCAGATTGCATGTGAGAGCGAGCGTGTGAGATGGATTGCATGTGAGAGGGATTGTGTGTGAGAGGGATTGCATGTGACAGAGTTTGTCGTGAGAGGGATTGTGCGTGAGGGATTGTTTATGAGAGGGATTGCATGTGAGAGTGATCGTGTGTGAGAGGGATCGCGTGTGAGAGGGATTGCGTGTGAGAGGGATTACGTGTGAGAGGGATTACACGTGAGAGGGATTACACGTGAGAGGGATTGCGTGTGAGAGGGATTGTGTGTGTGAGGGATTGCATCAGAGAGAGATTGTTGTGAGAGGGATTGAGTGTGAGAGGAATTGTTGTGAGAGGGATTGTGTGTGAGAGCGATTGCATGTGAGACACATTGCACGTGAGAACAAGAGTGCAAGAGGGATTGCAGGTGAGAGGGATTGTGTGTGAGAGGGATTGTGTGTGAGATGGATTGCATGTGAGAGGGATCGTGTGTGAGAGCGATTGCATGTGAGACGGATTGCACGTGAGAGCAAGCGTGCAAGAGGGATTGCATGTGATAGGAATTGCATGTGAGAGCGAGCGTGTGAGAGGGATTGCGAGTGAGAGGGTTTGCATGTGTGAGAGGGATTGTGTGTGAGAGGGATTGCGTGTGAGAGGGATCATGTGTGAGAGCGATTGCATGTGAGACGGATTGCACGTGAGAGCAAGCGTGCGAGCGGGATTGCATGTGATAGGAATTGCATGTGAGATCGAGCGTGTGAGAGGGATTGCGAGTGAAAGGGTTTGCATGTGTGAGAGGGATTGCGTGTGAGAGGGATGTGCGTGAGAGGGATTGCGTGTGAGAGGGATTGCGTTTGAGAGGGATTGTGTGTGAGAGGGATAGTGTGTGAGAGGGATTGTGTGTGAGAGCGATTGTGTGTGAGAGGGATTGCGTGTGAGAGCGAGCGTGTGAGAGGTACTGCGTGTGAGAGGAATTGCGTGTGAGAGGGATTGTGTGTGAGAGGGATTGCATGTGAGAGGGTTTGTGTGTGAGAGGAATTGCATGTGAGAGGGATTGCGTGTGAGAAAGATTGCGTGTGAGAGGGATTGCGTGTGATAGGGATTGCATGTGAGAGGGAGTGCTTGTGAGAGGGAGTGCTTGTGAGAGGGAGTGCATGAGAGAGGGAGTGCGTGTGAGAGGGATTGCGTGTGAGAGGGATTGCCTGTGAGAGGGATTGTATCTGAGAGGGATTGTATGTGAGAGGGATTGTGTGTGAGAGGGATTGTGTGTGAGAGGGATTGCGTGTGACAGGGATTGCGTGTGATAGCGATTGCGTGTGAGAGGGATTGTGTGTGAGAGGGATTGCGTGTGAGAGGGATAGTGTGTGAGCCAGATTGCATGTGAGAGGCGAGCGTGTGAGATGGATTGCTTGTGAGAGGGATTGTGTGTGAGAGGGATTGCATGTGACAGAGTTTGTCGTGAGAGGGATTGTGCGTGAGGGATTGTTTATGACAGGGATTGCGTGTGAGAGGGATCGCGTGTGAGAGGGATCGCGTGTGAGAGGGATTGCGTGTGAGAGGGATTACATGTGAGAGGGATTGCGTGTGAAGGGGAGTGCGTGTGAGAGGGAGTGCATGTGAGAGTGAGTGCGTGTGAGAGGGAGTGCGTGTGAGAGGGCTTGCGTGTGAGAGGGATTGCCTGTGAGAGGGATTGTGTTAAAGCGATTGCATGTGAGAGCGAGCGTGTGAAATGGATTGCATGTGAGAGGGATTGCGTGTGAGGGGGATTGCGTGTGAGAGGGATTGCGTGTGAGAGGGATTGTGTGTGAGAGGGATTGCGTGTGAGAGGGATTGCGTGTGAGAGCGAGCGTGTGAGAGGAATTGCGTGTGAGAGAAATTGCATGTGAGAGGGATTGTGTGTGAGAGGGATTGCATGTGAGAGGGTTTGTGTGTGAGAGGAATTGCATGTGAGAGGGATTGCGTGTGAGAAAGATTGCGTGTGAGAGGGATTGCGTGTGATAGGGATTGCATGTGAGAGGGAGAGCTTGTGAGAGGGAGTGCATGTGAGAGGGAGTGCATGTGAGAGGGAGTGCATGTGAGACGGATTGCGTGAGAGAGGGATTGCCTGTGAGAGGGATTGTATGTGAGAGGGATTGTATGTGAGAGGGATTGTGTGTTTGAGGGATTGTGTGTGAGATGGATTGTGTGTGACAGGGATTGCGTGTGATAGTGATTGCGTGTGAGAGGGATTGTGTGTGAGAGGGATTGCGTGTGAGAGGGATAGTGTGTGAGCCAGATTGCATGTGAGAGCGAGCGTGTGAGATGGATTGCATGTGAGAGGGATTGTGTGTGTGAGGGATTGCATGTGACAGAGTTTGTCGTGAGAGGGATTGTGCGTTAGGGATTGTTTATGACAGGGATTGCGTGTGAGAGGGATCGCGTGTGAGAGGGATCGCGTGTGAGAGGGATCGCGTGTGAGAGGGATCGCGTGTGAGAGGGATCGCGTGTGAGAGGGATCGCGTGTGAGAGGGATCGCGTGTGAGAGGGATTGCGTGTGAGAGGGATTACGTGTGAGAGGGATTGCGTGTGAAAGGGAGTGCGTGTGAGAGGGAGTGCGTGTGAGAGTGAGTGCATGTGAGAGAGAGTGCGTGTGAGATGGCTTGCGTGTGAGAGGGATTGCCTGTGAGAGGGATTGTGTGAGAGCGATTGCATGTGAGAGCGAGCGTGTGAAAGGGATTGCGTGTGAGAGGGATTGCGTGTGAGAGGGATTGCGTGTGAGAGGGATTGCGTGTGAGAGGGATTGTGTGACAGAGGGATTGTGTGACAGAGGGATTGTGTGAGAGAGGGAATGCACGTGAGAGGGATTGTGTGTGAGAGGAATTGCGTGTGAAAGGGATTGCGTGTGAGAGCGAGCTTGTGAGTGGGATTGCATGTGAGAGGGATTGTGTTTGAGAAGGATTGCATGTGAGAGGGATTGTGTGAGAGAGGGATTGTGTGTGAGAGGGAATGCATGTGAGAGGGATTGTGTGTGAGAAGGATAGTGTGTGAGAGGGATTGCGTGTGAGACAGATTGCGTGTGAGAGCGAGCGTGTGAGATGGATTGCATATGAGAGGGATTGCGTGTGAGAGGGATTGTGTGTAAGAGCGATTGTGTGTGAGACGGATTGCATGTGAGTGTGAGCAGGTGAGATGGATGGCATGTGAGAGGGATTGCATGTGAGAGGGATTGCATGTGAGAAAGATTGTTGTGAGAGGGATTGAGTGTGAGAGGGATTGTTGTGAGTGGGATTGTATGTGAGAGCGATTGTATGTGAGAGGGATTGCATCTGTAAGGGATTGCATGTGAGAGTGAGCATGTGAGAGTGAACGTGTGAGAGGGATTACACTTGAGAGGGATTGCGTGTGAGAGGGATTGTGTGTGTGAGGGATTGCATCAGAGAGAGATTGTTGTGAGAGGGATTAAGTGTGAGAGGAATTGTTGTGAGAGGGATTGTCTGTGAGAGCGATTGCATGTGAGACACATTGCACGTGAGAACAAGATTGTGTGTGAGAGGGATTGTGTGTGAGACGGATTGCATGTGACAGGGATCGTGTGTGAGAGCGAGCGTGTGAGAGGGATCGCGAGTGAGAGAGTTTGCATGTGTGAGAGGGATTGTGTGTGAGAGGGTTTGTGTGTGAGAGCAAGCATGCGAGAGGGATTGCATGTGAGAGGGATTGCGTGTGAGAGGGATTGTGTGTGAGAGGGATTGCATGTGAGAGCGAGCGTGTGAGAGGGATTGCGAGTGAGAGAGTTTGCATGTGTGAGAGGGATTGTGTGTGAGAGGGTTTGTGTGTGAGAGCAAGCATGCGAGAGGGATTGCATGTGAGAGGGATTGCGTGTGAGAGGGATTGTGTGTGAGAGGGATTGCGTGTGAGAGTGATTGCGTTTGAGAAGGATTGCGTGTGATAGGGATTGCATGTGAGAGGGAGTGCGTGTGAGAGGGAGTGCATGTGAGAGGGAGTGCATGTGAGAGGGAGTGCGTGTGAGAGCGATTGCGTGTGAGAGGGATTGCCTGTGAGAGGGATTGTGTGTGAGAGGGATTGTGTGTGAGAGGGATCGTGTGTGAGAGGGATTGTGTGTGACAGGGATTGCGTGTGAGAGGGATTGCGTGTGAGAGGGTTTGCGTTTGAGAGGGATTGCGTGTGAGAGGAATTGCGTGTGAGAGGGATTGCGTGTGAGAGGGATTGTGTGAGAGAGGGAATGCATGGATGAGGGATTGTGTGTGAGAGGGAATGCATGTGAGAGGGATAGTGTGTGAGCCAGATTGCATGTGAGAGCGAGCGTGTGAGATGGATTGCATGTGAGAGGGATTGTGTGTGAGAGGGATTGCATGTGACAGAGTTTGTCGTGAGAGGGATTGTGCGTGAGGGATTGTTTATGAGAGGGATTGCATGTGAGAGTGATCGCGTGTGAGATGGATCGCGTGTGAGAGGGATTGCGTGTGAGAGGGATTACGTGTGAGAGGGATTACACGTGAGAGGGATTACACGTGAGAGGGATTGCGTGTGAGAGGGATTGTGTGTGTGAGGGATTGCATCAGAGAGAGATTGTTGTGAGAGGGATTGAGTGTGAGAGGAATTGTTGTGAGAGGGATTGTGTGTGAGAGCGATTGCATGTGAGACACATTGCACGTGAGAACAAGAGTGCAAGAGGGATTGCAGGTGAGAGGGATTGTGTGTGAGAGGGATTGTGTGTGAGATGGATTGCGTGTGAGAGGGATCGTGTGTGAGAGCGATTGCATGTGAGACGGATTGCACGTGAGAGCAAGCGTGCGAGAGGGATTGCATGTGATAGGAATTGCATGTGAGAGCGAGCGTGTGAGAGGGATTGCGAGTGAAAGGGTTTGCATGTGTGAGAGGGATTGCGTGTGAGAGGGATTGCGCGTGAGAGGGATTGCGTGTGAGAGGGATTGCGTGTGAGAGGGATTGTGTGTGAGAGGGATTGCGTGTGAGAGGGATTGTGTGTGAGAGGGATTGTGTGTGAGAGGGATTGCGTGTGAGAGCGAGCGTGTGAGAGGTATTGCGTGTGAGAGGAATTGCGTGTGAGAGGGATTGTGTGTGAGAGGGATTGCATGTGAGAGGGTTTGTGTGTGAGAGGAATTGCATGTGAGAGGGATTGCGTGTGAGAAAGATTGCGTGTGAGAGGGATTGCGTGTGATAGGGATTGCATGTGAGAGGGAGTGCTTGTGAGAGGGAGTGCTTGTGAGAGGGAGTGCATGAGAGAGGGAGTGCGTGTGAGAGGGATTGCGTGTGATAGGGATTGCCTGTGAGAGGGATTGTATCTGAGAGGGATTGTATGTGAGAGGGATTGTGTGTGAGAGGGATTGTGTGTGAGAGGGATTGCGTGTGACAGGGATTGCGTGTGATAGCGATTGCGTGTGAGAGGGATTGTGTGTGAGAGGGATTGCGTGTGAGAGGGATAGTGTGTGAGCCAGATTGCATGTGAGAGCGAGCGAGTGAGATGGATTGCTTGTGAGAGGGATTGTGTGTGAGAGGGATTGCATGTGACAGTGTTTGTCGTGAGAGGGATTGTGCGTGAGGGATTGTTTATGACAGGGATTGCGTGTGAGAGGGATCGCGTGTGAGAGGGATCGCGTGTGAGAGGGATCGCGTGTGAGACGGATTGCGTGTGAGAGGGATTGCATGTGAGAGGGATTGCATGTGAAGGGGAGTGCGTGTGAGAGGGAGTGCATGTGAGAGTGAGTGCTTGTGAGAGGGAGTGCGTGTGAGAGGGCTTGCGTCTGAGAGGGATTGCCTGTGAGAGGGATTGTGTGAGAGCGATTGCATGTGAGAGCGAGCGTGTGAAATGGATTGCATGTGAGAGGGATTGCGTGTGAGGGGGATTGCGTGTGAGAGGGATTGCGTGTGAGAGGGATTGTGTGTGAGAGGGATTGCGTGTGAGAGGGATTGCGTGTGAGAGCGAGCGTGTGAGAGGAATTGCGTGTGAGAGAAATTGCGTGTGAGAGGGATTGTGTGTGAGAGGGATTGCATGTGAGAGGGTTTGTGTGTGAGAGGAATTGCATGTGAGAGGGATTGCGTGTGAGAAAGATTGCGTGTGAGAGGGATTGCGTGTGATAGGGATTGCATGTGAGAGGGAGAGCTTGTGAGAGGGAGTGCATGTGAGAGGGAGTGCATGTGAGAGGGAGTGCATGTGAGACGGATTGCGTGTGAGAGGGATTGCCTGTGAGAGGGATTGTATGTGAGAGGGATTGTATGTGAGAGGGATTGTGTGTTTGAGGGATTGTGTGTGAGAGGGATTGTGTGTGACAGGGATTGCTTGTGATAGCGATTGCGTGTGAGAGGGATTGTGTGTGAGAGGGATTGCGTGTGAGAGGGATTGTGTGTGAGAGCAAGCATGCGAGAAGGATTGCATGTGAGAGGGATTGTGTGAGAGAGGGAATGCATGGATGAGGGATTGTGTGTGAGAGGGAATGCATGTGAGAGGGATAGTGTGTGAGCCAGATTGCATGTGAGAGCGAGCGTGTGAGATGGATTGCATGTGAGAGGGATTGTGTGTGAGAGGGATTGCATGTGACAGAGTTTGTCGTGAGAGGGATTGTGCGTGAGGGATTGTTTATGAGAGGGATTGCATGTGAGAGTGATCGCGTGTGAGATGGATCGCGTGTGAGAGGGATTGCGTGTGAGAGGGATTACGTGTGAGAGGGATTACACGTGAGAGGGATTACACGTGAGAGGGATTGCGTGTGAGAGGGATTGTGTGTGTGAGGGATTGCATCAGAGAGAGATTGTTGTGAGAGGGATTGAGTGTGAGAGGAATTGTTGTGAGAGGGATTGTGTGTGAGAGCGATTGCATGTGAGACACATTGCACGTGAGAACAAGAGTGCAAGAGGGATTGCAGGTGAGAGGGATTGTGTGTGAGAGGGATTGTGTGTGAGATGGATTGCGTGTGAGAGGGATCGTGTGTGAGAGCGATTGCATGTGAGACGGATTGCACGTGAGAGCAAGCGTGCGAGAGGGATTGCATGTGATAGGAATTGCATGTGAGAGCGAGCGTGTGAGAGGGATTGCGAGTGAAAGGGTTTGCATGTGTGAGAGGGATTGCGTGTGAGAGGGATTGCGCGTGAGAGGGATTGCGTGTGAGAGGGATTGCGTGTGAGAGGGATTGTGTGTGAGAGGGATTGCGTGTGAGAGGGATTGTGTGTGAGAGGGATTGTGTGTGAGAGGGATTGCGTGTGAGAGCGAGCGTGTGAGAGGTATTGCGTGTGAGAGGAATTGCGTGTGAGAGGGATTGTGTGTGAGAGGGATTGCATGTGAGAGGGTTTGTGTGTGAGAGGAATTGCATGTGAGAGGGATTGCGTGTGAGAAAGATTGCGTGTGAGAGGGATTGCGTGTGATAGGGATTGCATGTGAGAGGGAGTGCTTGTGAGAGGGAGTGCTTGTGAGAGGGAGTGCATGAGAGAGGGAGTGCGTGTGAGAGGGATTGCGTGTGATAGGGATTGCCTGTGAGAGGGATTGTATCTGAGAGGGATTGTATGTGAGAGGGATTGTGTGTGAGAGGGATTGTGTGTGAGAGGGATTGCGTGTGACAGGGATTGCGTGTGATAGCGATTGCGTGTGAGAGGGATTGTGTGTGAGAGGGATTGCGTGTGAGAGGGATAGTGTGTGAGCCAGATTGCATGTGAGAGCGAGCGAGTGAGATGGATTGCTTGTGAGAGGGATTGTGTGTGAGAGGGATTGCATGTGACAGTGTTTGTCGTGAGAGGGATTGTGCGTGAGGGATTGTTTATGACAGGGATTGCGTGTGAGAGGGATCGCGTGTGAGAGGGATCGCGTGTGAGAGGGATCGCGTGTGAGACGGATTGCGTGTGAGAGGGATTGCATGTGAGAGGGATTGCATGTGAAGGGGAGTGCGTGTGAGAGGGAGTGCATGTGAGAGTGAGTGCTTGTGAGAGGGAGTGCGTGTGAGAGGGCTTGCGTGTGAGAGGGATTGCCTGTGAGAGGGATTGTGTGAGAGCGATTGCATGTGAGAGCGAGCGTGTGAAATGGATTGCATGTGAGAGGGATTGCGTGTGAGGGGGATTGCGTGTGAGAGGGATTGCGTGTGAGAGGGATTGTGTGTGAGAGGGATTGCGTGTGAGAGGGATTGCGTGTGAGAGCGAGCGTGTGAGAGGAATTGCGTGTGAGAGAAATTGCGTGTGAGAGGGATTGTGTGTGAGAGGGATTGCATGTGAGAGGGTTTGTGTGTGAGAGGAATTGCATGTGAGAGGGATTGCGTGTGAGAAAGATTGCGTGTGAGAGGGATTGCGTGTGATAGGGATTGCATGTGAGAGGGAGAGCTTGTGAGAGGGAGTGCATGTGAGAGGGAGTGCATGTGAGAGGGAGTGCATGTGAGACGGATTGCGTGTGAGAGGGATTGCCTGTGAGAGGGATTGTATGTGAGAGGGATTGTATGTGAGAGGGATTGTGTGTTTGAGGGATTGTGTGTGAGAGGGATTGTGTGTGACAGGGATTGCTTGTGATAGCGATTGCGTGTGAGAGGGATTGTGTGTGAGAGGGATTGCGTGTGAGAGGGATAGTGTGTGAGCCAGATTGCATGTGAGAGCGAGCGTGTGAGATGGATTGCATGTGAGAGGGATTGTGTGTGTGAGGGATTGCATGTGACAGAGTTTGTCGTGAGAGGGATTGTGCGTGAGGGATTGTTTATGACAGGGATTGCGTGTGAGAGGGATCGCGTGTGAGAGGGATCGCGTGTGAGAGGGATCGCGTGTGAGAGGGATCGCGTGTGAGAGGGATTGCGTGTGAGAGGGATTGCGTGTGAGAGGGATTACGTGTGAGAGGGATTACGTGTGAGAGGGATTGCGTGTGAAAGGGAGTGCGTGTGAGAGGGAGTGCGTGTGAGAGTGAGTGCATGTGAGAGAGAGTGCGTGTGAGATGGCTTGCGTGTGAGAGGGATTGCCTGTGAGAGGGATTGTGTGAGAGCGATTGCATGTGAGAGCGAGCGTGTGAAAGGGATTGCGTGTGAGAGGGATTGCGTGTGAGAGGGATTGCGTGTGAGAGGGATTGCCTGTGAGAGGGATTGTGTGACAGAGGGATTGTGTGAGAGAGGGAATGCACGTGAGAGGGATTGTGTGTGAGAGGAATTGCGTGTGAAAGGGATTGCATGTGAGAGCGAGCTTGTGAGTGGGATTGCATGTGAGAGGGATTGTGTTTGAGAAGGATTGCATGTGAGAGGGATTGTGTGAGAGAGGGATTGTGTGTGAGAGGGAATGCATGTGAGAGGGATTGTGTGTGAGAAGGATAGTGTGTGAGAGGGATTGCGTGTGAGACAGATTACGTGTGAGAGCGAGCATGTGAGATGGATTGCATATGAGAGGGATAGCGTGTGAGAGGGATTGTGTGTAAGAGCGATTGTGTGTGAGACGGATTGCATGTGTGTGTGAGCAGGTGAGATGGATGGCATGTGAGAGGGATTGCATTTGAGAGGGATTGCATGTGAGAAAGATTGTTGTGAGAGGGATTGAGTGTGAGAGGGATTGTTGTGAGTGGGATTGTATGTGAGAGCGATTGTATGTGAGAGGGATTGCATCTGTAAGGGATTGCATGTGAGAGTGAGCATGAGAGTGAACGTGTGAGAGGGATTACACTTGAGAGGGATTGCGTGTGAGAGGGATTGTGTGTGTGAGGGATTGCATCAGAGAGAGATTGTTGTGAGAGGGATTAAGTGTGAGAGGAATTGTTGTGAGAGGGATTGTCTGTGAGAGCGATTGCATGTGAGACACATTGCACGTGAGAACAAGCTTGTGTGTGAGAGGGATTGTGTGTGAGACGGATTGCATGTGACAGGGATCGTGTGTGAGAGCGAGCGTGTGAGAGGGATCGCGAGTGAGAGAGTTTGCATGTGTGAGAGGGATTGTGTGTGAGAGGGTTTGTGTGTGAGAGCAAGCATGCGAGAGGGATTGCATGTGAGAGGGATTGCGTGTGAGAGGGATTGTGTGTGAGAGGGATTGCATGTGAGAGCGAGCGTGTGAGAGGGATTGCGAGTGAGAGAGTTTGCATGTGTGAGAGGGATTGTGTGTGAGAGGGTTTGTGTGTGAGAGCAAGCATGCGAGAGGGATTGCATGTGAGAGGGATTGCGTGTGAGAGGGATTGTGTGTGAGAGGGATTGCGTGTGAGAGTGATTGCGTTTGAGAAGGATTGCGTGTGATAGGGATTGCATGTGAGAGGGAGTGCGTGTGAGAGGGAGTGCATGTGAGAGGGAGTGCATGTGAGAGGGAGTGCGTGTGAGAGCGATTGCGTGTGAGAGGGATTGCCTGTGAGAGGGATTGTGTGTGAGAGGGATTGTGTGTGAGAGGGATCGTGTGTGAGAGGGATTGTGTGTGACAGGGATTGCGTGTGAGAGGGATTGCGTGTGAGAGGGTTTGCGTTTGAGAGGGATTGCGTGTGAGAGGAATTGCGTGTGAGAGGGATTGCGTGTGAGAGGGATTGTGTGAGAGAGGGAATGCATGGATGAGGGATTGTGTGTGAGAGGGAATGCATGTGAGAGGGATAGTGTGTGAGCCAGATTGCATGTGAGAGCGAGCGTGTGAGATGGATTGCATGTGAGAGGGATTGTGTGTGAGAGGGATTGCATGTGACAGAGTTTGTCGTGAGAGGGATTGTGCGTGAGGGATTGTTTATGAGAGGGATTGCATGTGAGAGTGATCGTGTGTGAGAGGGATCGCGTGTGAGAGGGATTGCGTGTGAGAGGGATTACGTGTGAGAGGGATTACACGTGAGAGGGATTACACATGAGAGGGATTGCGTGTGAGAGGGATTGTGTGTGTGAGGGATTGCATCAGAGAGAGATTGTTGTGAGAGGGATTGAGTGTGAGAGGAATTGTTGTGAGAGGGATTGTGTGTGAGAGCGATTGCATGTGAGACACATTGCACGTGAGAACAAGAGTGCAAGAGGGATTGCAGGTGAGAGGGATTGTGTGTGAGAGGGATTGTGTGTGAGATGGATTGCGTGTGAGAGGGATCGTGTGTGAGAGCGATTGCATGTGAGACGGATTGCACGTGAGAGCAAGCGTGCGAGAGGGATTGCATGTGATAGGAATTGCATGTGAGAGCGAGCGTGTGAGAGGGATTGCGAGTGAGAGGGTTTGCATGTGTGAGAGGGATTGCGTGTGAGAGGGATTGCGTGTGAGAGGGATCATGTGTGAGAGCGATTGCATGTGAGACGGATTGCACGTGAGAGCAAGCGTGCGAGAGGGATTGCATGTGATAGGAATTGCATGTGAGAGCGAGCGTGTGAGAGGGATTGCGAGTGAAAGGGTTTGCATGTGTGAGAGGGATTGCGTGTGAGAGGGATTGTGCGTGAGAGGGATTGCGTGTGAGAGGGATTGCGTGTGAGAGGGATTGTGTGAGAGAGGGAATGCACGTGAGAGGGATTGTGTGTGAGAGGAATTGCGTGTGAAAGGGATTGCATGTGAGAGCGAGCTTGTGAGTGGGATTGCATGTGAGAGGGATTGTGTTTGAGAAGGATTGCATGTGAGAGGGATTGTGTGAGAGAGGGATTGTGTGTGAGAGGGAATGCATGTGAGAGGGATTGTGTGTGAGAAGGATAGTGTGTGAGAGGGATTGCGTGTGAGACAGATTACGTGTGAGAGCGAGCATGTGAGATGGATTGCATATGAGAGGGATAGCGTGTGAGAGGGATTGTGTGTAAGAGCGATTGTGTGTGAGACGGATTGCATGTGAGTGTGAGCAGGTGAGATGGATGGCATGTGAGAGGGATTGCATTTGAGAGGGATTGCATGTGAGAAAGATTGTTGTGAGAGGGATTGAGTGTGAGAGGGATTGTTGTGAGTGGGATTGTATGTGAGAGCGATTGTATGTGAGAGGGATTGCATCTGTAAGGGATTGCATGTGAGAGTGAGCATGAGAGTGAACGTGTGAGAGGGATTACACTTGAGAGGGATTGCGTGTGAGAGGGATTGTGTGTGTGAGGGATTGCATCAGAGAGAGATTGTTGTGAGAGGGATTAAGTGTGAGAGGAATTGTTGTGAGAGGGATTGTCTGTGAGAGCGATTGCATGTGAGACACATTGCACGTGAGAACAAGCTTGTGTGTGAGAGGGATTGTGTGTGAGACGGATTGCATGTGACAGGGATCGTGTGTGAGAGCGAGCGTGTGAGAGGGATCGCGAGTGAGAGAGTTTGCATGTGTGAGAGGGATTGTGTGTGAGAGGGTTTGTGTGTGAGAGCAAGCATGCGAGAGGGATTGCATGTGAGAGGGATTGCGTGTGAGAGGGATTGTGTGTGAGAGGGATTGCATGTGAGAGCGAGCGTGTGAGAGGGATTGCGAGTGAGAGAGTTTGCATGTGTGAGAGGGATTGTGTGTGAGAGGGTTTGTGTGTGAGAGCAAGCATGCGAGAGGGAT
Organism: Carcharodon carcharias; assembly: GCF_017639515.1. Lineage (NCBI taxonomy): Eukaryota > Metazoa > Chordata > Chondrichthyes > Lamniformes > Lamnidae > Carcharodon > Carcharodon carcharias. The sequence continues at coordinate 493,446 of NW_024470595.1, read as the reverse complement.
TGCATGTGAGAGGGATTGCGTGTGAGAGGGATTGTGTGTGAGAGGGATTGCGTGTGAGAGTGATTGCGTTTGAGAAGGATTGCGTGTGATAGGGATTGCATGTGAGAGGGAGTGCGTGTGAGAGGGAGTGCATGTGAGAGGGAGTGCATGTGAGAGGGAGTGCGTGTGAGAGCGATTGCGTGTGAGAGGGATTGCCTGTGAGAGGGATTGTGTGTGAGAGGGATTGTGTGTGAGAGGGATCGTGTGTGAGAGGGATTGTGTGTGACAGGGATTGCGTGTGAGAGGGATTGCGTGTGAGAGGGTTTGCGTTTGAGAGGGATTGCGTGTGAGAGGAATTGCGTGTGAGAGGGATTGCGTGTGAGAGGGATTGTGTGAGAGAGGGAATGCATGGATGAGGGATTGTGTGTGAGAGGGAATGCATGTGAGAGGGATAGTGTGTGAGCCAGATTGCATGTGAGAGCGAGCGTGTGAGATGGATTGCATGTGAGAGGGATTGTGTGTGAGAGGGATTGCATGTGACAGAGTTTGTCGTGAGAGGGATTGTGCGTGAGGGATTGTTTATGAGAGGGATTGCATGTGAGAGTGATCGTGTGTGAGAGGGATCGCGTGTGAGAGGGATTGCGTGTGAGAGGGATTACGTGTGAGAGGGATTACACGTGAGAGGGATTACACATGAGAGGGATTGCGTGTGAGAGGGATTGTGTGTGTGAGGGATTGCATCAGAGAGAGATTGTTGTGAGAGGGATTGAGTGTGAGAGGAATTGTTGTGAGAGGGATTGTGTGTGAGAGCGATTGCATGTGAGACACATTGCACGTGAGAACAAGAGTGCAAGAGGGATTGCAGGTGAGAGGGATTGTGTGTGAGAGGGATTGTGTGTGAGATGGATTGCGTGTGAGAGGGATCGTGTGTGAGAGCGATTGCATGTGAGACGGATTGCACGTGAGAGCAAGCGTGCGAGAGGGATTGCATGTGATAGGAATTGCATGTGAGAGCGAGCGTGTGAGAGGGATTGCGAGTGAGAGGGTTTGCATGTGTGAGAGGGATTGCGTGTGAGAGGGATTGCGTGTGAGAGGGATCATGTGTGAGAGCGATTGCATGTGAGACGGATTGCACGTGAGAGCAAGCGTGCGAGAGGGATTGCATGTGATAGGAATTGCATGTGAGAGCGAGCGTGTGAGAGGGATTGCGAGTGAAAGGGTTTGCATGTGTGAGAGGGATTGCGTGTGAGAGGGATTGTGCGTGAGAGGGATTGCGTGTGAGAGGGATTGCGTGTGAGAGGGATTGTGTGTGAGAGGGATTGCGTGTGAGAGGGATTGTGTGTGAGAGGGATTGTGTGTGAGAGGGATTGCGTGTGAGAGCGAGCGTGTGAGAGGTACTGCGTGTGAGAGGAATTGCGTGTGAGAGGGATTGTGTGTGAGAGGGATTGCATGTGAGAGGGTTTGTGTGTGAGAGGAATTGCATGTGAGAGGGATTGCGTGTGAGAAAGATTGCGTGTGAGAGGGATTGCGTGTGATAGGGATTGCATGTGAGAGGGAGTGCGTGTGAGAGGGATTGCGTGTGAGAGGGGTTGCCTGTGAGAGGGATTGTATCTGAGAGGGATTGTATGTGAGAGGGATTGTGTGTGAGAGGGATTGTGTGTGAGAGGGATTGCGTGTGACAGGGATTGCGTGTGATAGCGATTGCGTGTGAGAGGGATTGTGTGTGAGAGGGATTGCGTGTGAGAGGGATAGTGTGTGAGCCAGATTGCATGTGAGAGCGAGCGTGTGAGATGGATTGCTTGTGAGAGGGATTGTGTGTGAGAGGGATTGCATGTGACAGTTTTTGTCGTGAGAGGGATTGTGCGTGAGGGATTGTTTATGACAGGGATTGCGTGTGAGAGGGATCGCGTGTGAGAGGGATCGCGTGTGAGAGGGATTGCGTGTGAGGGGGATTACATTTGAGAGGGATTGCGTGTGAAGGGGAGTGCGTGTGAGAGGGAGTGCATGTGAGAGTGAGTGCGTGTGAGAGGGAGTGCGTTTGAGAGGGCTTGCGTGTGAGAGGGATTGCCTGTGAGAGGGATTGTGTGAGAGCGATTGCATGTGAGAGCGAGCGTGTGAAATGGATTGCATGTGAGAGGGATTGCGTGTGAGGGGGATTGCGTGTGAGAGGGATTGCGTGTGAGAGGGATTGTGTGTGAGAGGGATTGCGTGTGAGAGGGATTGCGTGTGAGAGCGAGCGTGTGAGAGGAATTGCGTGTGAGAGAAATTGCGTGTGAGAGGGATTGTGTGTGAGAGGGATTGCATGTGAGAGGGTTTGTGTGTGAGAGGAATTGCATGTGAGAGGGATTGCGTGTGAGAAAGATTGCGCGTGAGAGGGATTGCGTGTGATAGGGATTGCATGTGAGAGGGAGAGCTTGTGAGAGGGAGTGCATGTGAGAGGGAGTGCATGTGAGAGGGAGTGCATGTGAGAGGGAGTGCATGTGAGAGGGAGTGCATGTGAGACGGATTGCGTGTGAGAGGGATTGCCTGTGAGAGGGATTGTATGTGAGAGGGATTGTATGTGAGAGGGATTGTGTGTTTGAGGGATTGTGTGTGAGAGGGATTGTGTGTGACAGGGATTGCGTGTGATAGCGATTGCGTGTGAGAGGGATTGTGTGTGAGAGGGATTGCGTGTGAGAGGGATAGTGTGTGAGCCAGATTGCATGTGAGAGCGAGCGTGTAAGATGGATTGCATGTGAGAGGGATTGTGTGTGTGAGGGATTGCATGTGACAGAGTTTGTCGTGAGAGGGATTGTGCGTGAGGGATTGTTTATGACAGGGATTGCGTGTGAGAGGGATCGCGTGTGAGAGGGATCGCGTGTGAGAGGGATCGCGTGTGAGAGGGATCGCGTGTGAGAGGGATTGCGTGTGAGAGGGATTGCGTGTGAGAGGGATTACGTGTGAGAGGGATTACGTGTGAGAGGGATTGCGTTTGAAAGGGAGTGCGTGTGAGAGGGAGTGCGTGTGAGAGTGAGTGCATGTGAGAGAGAGTGCGTGTGAGATGGCTTGCGTGTGAGAGGGATTGCCTGTGAGAGGGATTGTGTGAGAGCGATTGCATGTGAGAGCGAGCGTGTGAAAGGGATTGCGTGTGAGAGGGATTGCGTGTGAGAGGGATTGCGTGTGAGAGGGATTGCGTGTGAGAGGGATTGTGTGACAGAGGGATTGTGTGAGAGATGGAATGCACGTGAGAGGGATTGTGTGTGAGAGGAATTGCGTGTGAAAGGGATTGCATGTGAGAGCGAGCTTGTGAGTGGGATTGCATGTGAGAGGGATTGTGTTTGAGAAGGATTGCATGTGAGAGGGATTGTGTTAGAGAGGGATTGTGTGTGAGAGGGAATGCATGTGAGAGGGATTGTGTGTGAGAAGGATAGTGTGTGAGAGGGATTGCGTGTGAGACAGATTGCGTGTGAGAGCGAGCGTGTGAGATGGATTGCATATGAGAGGGATTGCGTGTGAGAGGGATTGTGTGTTAGAGCGATTGTGTGTGAGACGGATTGCATGTGAGTGTGAGCAGGTGAGATGGATGGCATGTGAGAGGGATTGCATGTGAGAGGGATTGCATGTGAGAAAGATTGTTGTGAGAGGGATTGAGTGTGAGAGGGATTGTTGTGAGTGGGATTGCATGTGAGAGTGATTGTATGTGAGAGGGATTGCATCTGTAAGGGATTGCATGTGAGAGTGAGCATGTGAGAGTGAACGTGTGAGAGGGATTACACTTGAGAGGGATTGCGTGTGAGAGGGATTGTGTGTGTGAGGGATTGCATCAGAGAGAGATTGTTGTGAGAGGGATTGAGTGTGAGAGGAATTGTTGTGAGAGGGATTGTCTGTGAGAGCGATTGCATGTGAGACACATTGCACGTGAGAACAAGCGTGCGAGAGGGATTGCAGGTGAGAGGGATTGTGTGTGAGAGGGATTGTGTGTGAGAGGGATTGCGTGTGAGAGGGATCATGTGTGAGAGCGATTGCATGTGAGACGGATTGCACGTGAGAGCAAGCGTGCGAGAGGGATTGCATGTGATAGGAATTGCATGTGAGAGCGAGCGTGTGAGAGGGATTGCGAGTGAAAGGGTTTGCATGTGTGAGAGGGATTGCGTGTGAGAGGGATTGCGTGTGAGAGGGATTGTGTGTGAGAGGGATTGCGTGTGAGAGGGATTGTGTGTGAGAGGGATTGTGTGTGAGAGGGATTGCGTGTGAGAGGGATTGCGTGTGAGAGCGAGCGTGTGAGAGGTATTGCGTGTGAGAGGAATTGCGTGTGAGAGGGATTGTGTGTGAGAGGGATTGCATGTGACAGGGTTTGTGTGTGAGAGGAATTGCATGTGAGAGGGATTGCGTGTGAGAAAGATTGCGTGTGAGAGGGATTGCGTGTGATAGGGATTGCATGTGAGAGGGAGTGCATGTGAGAGGGAGTGCTTGTGAGAGGGAGTGCATGAGAGAGGGAGTGCGTGTGAGAGGGATTGCGTGTGAGAGGGATTGCCTGTGAGAGGGATTGTATCTGAGAGGGATTGTATGTGAAAGGGATTGTGTGTGAGAGGGATTGTGTGTGAGAGGGATTGCGTGTGACAGGGATTGCGTGTGATAGCGATTGCGTGTGAGAGGGATTGTGTGTGAGAGGGATTGCGTGTGAGAGGGATAGTGTGTGAGCCAGATTGCATGTGAGAGCGAGCGTGTGAGATGGATTGCTTGTGAGAGGGATTGTGTGTGAGAGGGATTGCATGTGACAGAGTTTGTCGTGAGAGGGATTGTGCATGAGGGATTGTTTATGACAGGGATTGCGTGTGAGAGGGATGGCGTGTGAGAGGGATCGCGTGTGAGAGGGATTGCGTGTGAGAGGGATTACATGTGAGAGGGATTGCGTGTGAGAGGGAGTGCGTGTGAGAGTGAGTGCGTGTGAGAGGGAGTGCGTCTGAGAGGGCTTGCGTGTGAGAGGGATTGCCTGTGAGAGGGATTGTGTGAGAACGATTGCATGTGAGAGCGAGCGTGTGAAATGGATTGCATGTGAGAGGGATTGCGTGTGAGGGCGATTGCGTGTGAGAGGGATTGTGTGTGAGAGGGATTGTGTGTGAGAGGGATTGCGTGTGAGAGGGATTGCGTGTGAGAGCGAGCGTGTGAGAGGAAATGCGTGTGAGAGGAATTGCGTGTGAGAGGGATTGTGTGTGAGAGGGATTGCATGTGAGAGGGTTTGTGTGTGAGAGGAATTGCATGTGAGAGGGATTGCGTGTGAGAAAGATTGCGTGTGAGAGGGATTGCGTGTGATAGGGATTGCATGTAAGAGGGAGTGCTTGTGAGAGGGAGTGCATGTGAGAGGGAGTGCATGTGAGAGGGAGTGCGTGTGAGAGGGATTGCGGGTGAGAGGGATTGCGTGTGAGAGGGATTGTATGTGAGAGGGATTGTATGTGAGAGGGATTGTGTGTGAGAGGGATTGTGTGTGAGAGGGATTGTGTGTGACAGGGATTGCGTGTGATAGAGATTGTGTGTGAGAGGGATTGTGTGTGAGAGGGATTGCGTGTGAGAGGTATAGTGTGTGAGAGGGATTGTGTGTGAGAGGGATTGTGTGTGAGAGGGATTGCGTGTGAGAGCGAGCGTGTGAGAGGTACTGCGTGTGAGAGGAATTGCGTGTGAGAGGGATTGTGTGTGAGAGGGATTGCATGTGAGAGGGTTTGTGTGTGAGAGGAATTGCATGTGAGAGGGATTGCGTGTGAGAAAGATTGCGTGTGAGAGGGATTGCGTGTGATAGGGATTGCATGTGAGAGGGAGTGCTTGTGAGAGGGAGTGCATGAGAGAGGGAGTGCGTGTGAGAGGGATTGCGTGTGAGAGGGATTGCCTGTGAGAGGGATTGTATCTGAGAGGGATTGTATGTGAGAGGGATTGTGTGTGAGAGGGATTGTGTGTGAGAGGGATTGCGTGTGACAGGGATTGCGTGTGATAGCGATTGCGTGTGAGAGGGATTGTGTGTGAGAGGGATTGCGTGTGAGAGGGATAGTGTGTGAGCCAGATTGCATGTGAGAGCGAGCGTGTGAGATGGATTGCTTGTGAGAGGGATTGTGTGTGAGAGGGATTGCATGTGACAGAGTTTGTCGTGAGAGGGATTGTGCGTGAGGGATTGTTTATGACAGGGATTGCGTGTGAGAGGGATCGCGTGTGAGAGGGATCGCGTGTGAGAGGGATTGCGTGTGAGAGGGATTACATGTGAGAGGGATTGCGTGTGAAGGGGAGTGCGTGTGAGAGGGAGTGCATGTGAGAGTGAGTGCGTGTGAGAGGGAGTGCGTGTGAGAGGGCTTGCGTGTGAGAGGGATTGCCTGTGAGAGGGATTGTGTGAGAGCGATTGCATGTGAGAGCGAGCGTGTGAAATGGATTGCATGTGAGAGGGATTGCGTGTGAGGGGGATTGCGTGTGAGAGGGATTGCGTGTGAGAGGGATTGTGTGTGAGAGGGATTGCGTGTGAGAGGGATTGCGTGTGAGAGGGATTGCATGTGAGAGGGTTTGTGTGTGAGAGGAATTGCATGTGAGAGGGATTGCGTGTGAGAAAGATTGCGCGTGAGAGGGATTGCGTGTGATAGGGATTGCATGTGAGAGGGAGAGCTTGTGAGAGGGAGTGCATGTGAGAGGGAGTGCATGTGAGAGGGAGTGCATGTGAGACGGATTGCGTGTGAGAGGGATTGCCTGTGAGAGGGATTGTATGTGAGAGGGATTGTATGTGAGAGGGATTGTGTGTTTGAGGGATTGTGTGTGAGAGGGATTGTGTGTGACAGGGATTGCGTGTGATAGCGATTGCGTGTGAGAGGGATTGTGTGTGAGAGGGATTGCGTGTGAGAGGGATAGTGTGTGAGCCAGATTGCATGTGAGAGCGAGCGTGTGAGATGGATTGCATGTGAGAGGGATTGTGTGTGTGAGGGATTGCATGTGACAGAGTTTGTCGTGAGAGGGATTGTGCGTGAGGGATTGTTTATGACAGGGATTGCGTGTGAGAGGGATCGCGTGTGAGAGGGATCGCGTGTGAGAGGGATCGCGTGTGAGAGTGAGTGCATGTGAGAGAGAGTGCGTGTGAGATGGCTTGCGTGTGAGAGGGATTGCCTGTGAGAGGGATTGTGTGAGAGCGATTGCATGTGAGAGCGAGCGTGTGAAAGGGATTGCGTGTGAGAGGGATTGCGTGTGAGAGGGATTGCGTGTGAGAGGGATTGCGTGTGAGAGGGACTGTGTGACAGAGGGATTGTGTGAGAGAGGGAATGCACGTGAGAGGGATTGTGTGTGAGAGGAATTGCGTGTGAAAGGGATTGCATGTGAGAGCGAGCTTGTGAGTGGGATTGCATGTGAGAGGGATTGTGTTTGAGAAGGATTGCATGTGAGAGGGATTGTGTGAGAGAGGGATTGTGTGTGAGAGGGAATGCATGTGAGAGGGATTGTGTGTGAGAAGGATAGTGTGTGAGAGGGATTGCGTGTGAGACAGATTGCGTGTGAGAGCGAGCGTGTGAGATGGATTGCATATGAGAGGGATTGCGTGTGAGAGGGATTGTGTGTAAGAGCGATTGTGTGTGAGACGGATTGCATGTGAGTGTGAGCAGGTGAGATGGATGGCATGTGAGAGGGATTGCATGTGAGAGGGATTGCATGTGAGAAAGATTGTTGTGAGAGGGATTGAGTGTGAGAGGGATTGTTGTGAGTGGGATTGTATGTGAGAGTGATTGTATGTGAGAGGGATTGCATCTGTAAGGGATTGCATGTGAGAGTGAGCATGTGAGAGTGAACGTGTGAGAGGGATTACACTTGAGAGGGATTGCGTGTGAGAGGGATTGTGTGTGTGAGGGATTGCATCAGAGAGAGATTGTTGTGAGAGGGATTGAGTGTGAGAGGAATTGTTGTGAGAGGGATTGTGTGTGAGAGCGATTGCATGTGAGACACATTGCACGTGAGAACAAGCGTGCGAGAGGGATTGCAGGTGAGAGGGATTGTGTGTGAGAGGGATTGTGTGTGAGAGGGATTGCGTGTGAGAGGGATCATGTGTGAGAGCGATTGCATGTGAGACGGATTGCACGTGAGAGCAAGCGTGCGAGAGGGATTGCATGTGATAGGAATTGCATGTGAGAGCGAGCGTGTGAGAGGGATTGCGTGTGAGAGGGATTGTGTGTGAGAGGGATTGCGTGTGAGAGGGATTGTGTGTGAGAGGGATTGTGTGTGAGAGGGATTGCGTGTGAGAGGGATTGCGTGTGAGAGCGAGCGTGTGAGAGGTATTGCGTGTGAGAGGAATTGCGTGTGAGAGGAATTGTGTGTGAGAGGGATTGCATGTGACAGGGTTTGTGTGTGAGAGGAATTGCATGTGAGAGGGATTGCGTGTGAGAAAGATTGCGTGTGAGAGGGATTGCGTGTGATAGGGATTGCATGTGAGAGGGAGTGCATGTGAGAGGGAGTGCTTGTGAGAGGGAGTGCATGAGAGAGGGAGTGCGTGTGAGAGGGATTGCGTGTGAGAGGGATTGCCTGTGAGAGGGATTGTATCTGAGAGGGATTGTATGTGAAAGGGATTGTGTGTGAGAGGGATTGTGTGTGAGAGGGATTGCGTGTGACAGGGATTGCGTGTGATAGCGATTGCGTGTGAGAGGGATTGTGTGTGAGAGGGATTGCGTGTGAGAGGGATAGTGTGTTAGCCAGATTGCATGTGAGAGCGAGCGTGTGAGATGGATTGCTTGTGAGAGGGATTGTGTGTGAGAGGGATTGCATGTGACAGAGTTTGTCGTGAGAGGGATTGTGCATGAGGGATTGTTTATGACAGGGATTGCGTGTGAGAGGGATCGCGTGTGAGAGGGATCGCGTGTGAGAGGGATTGCGTGTGAGAGGGATTACATGTGAGAGGGATTGCGTGTGAGAGGGATTACGTGTGAGAGGGATTGCGTGTGAAAGGGAGTGCGTGTGAGAGGGAGTGCGTGTGAGAGTGAGTGCGTGTGAGAGGGAGTGCGTCTGAGAGGGCTTGCGTGTGAGAGGGATTGCCTGTGAGAGGGATTGTGTGAGAACGATTGCATGTGAGAGCGAGCGTGTGAAATGGATTGCATGTGAGAGGGATTGCGTGTGAGGGCAATTGCGTGTGAGAGGGATTGTGTGTGAGAGGGATTGTGTGTGAGAGGGATTGCGTGTGAGAGGGATTGCGTGTGAGAGGGATTGCGTGTGAGAGCGAGCGTGTGAGAGGAAATGCGTGTGAGAGGAATTGCGTGTGAGAGGGATTGTGTGTGAGAGGGATTGCATGTGAGAGGGTTTGTGTGTGAGAGGAATTGCATGTGAGAGGGATTGCGTGTGAGAAAGATTGCGTGTGAGAGGGATTGCGTGTGATAGGGATTGCATGTTAGAGGGAGTGCTTGTGAGAGGGAGTGCATGTGAGAGGGATTGCGTGTGAGAGGGATTGCGTGTGAGAGGGATTGTATGTGAGAGGGATTGTATGTGAGAGGGATTGTGTGTGAGAGGGATTGTGTGTGAGAGGGATTGTGTGTGACAGGGATTGCGTGTGATAGAGATTGTGTGTGAGAGGGATTGTGTGTGAGAGGGATTGCGTGTGAGAGGTATAGTGTGTGAGCCAGATTGCATGTGAGAGCGAGCGTGTGAGATGGATTGCATGTGAGAGGGATTGTGTGTGAGAGGGATTGCATGTGACAGAGTTTGTCGTGAGAGGGATTGTGCATGAGGGATTGTTTATGACAGGGATTGCGTGTGAGAGGGATCGCGTGTGAGAGGGATCGCGTGTGAGAGGGATCGCGTGTGAGAGGGATTACGTGTGAGAGGGATTGCGTGTGAGAGGGATTACGTGTGAGAGGGATTATGTGTGAGAGGGATTGCGTGTGAAAGGGAGTGCGTGTGAGAGTGAGTGCGTGTGAGAGGGAGTGCGTGTGAGAGGGAGTGCGTGTGAGAGGGCTTGCGTGTGAGAGGGATTGCCTGTGAGAGGGATTGTGTGAGAGCGATTGCATGTGAGAGCGCGCGTGTGAAATGGATTGCATGTGAGAGGGATTGCGTGTGAGAGGGATTGCGTGTGAGAGGGATTGCGTGTGAGAGGGATTGCGTGTGAGAGGGATTGTGTGAGAGAGGGAATGCACGTGAGAGGGATTGTGTGTGAGAGGAATTGCATGTGAAAGGGATTGCGTGTGAGAGCGAGCTTGTGAGTGGGATTGCATGTGAGAGGGATTGTGTTTGAGAAGGATTGCATGTGAGAGGGATTGTGTGAGAGAGGGTTTGTGTGTGAGAGGGAGTGCATGTGAGAGGGAGTGCGTGTGAGAGGGATTGCGTGTGAGAGGGATTGCCTGTGAGAGGGATTGTATGTGAGAGGGATTGTATGTGAGAGGGATTGTGTGTGAGAGGAATTGTGTGTGAGAGGGATTGTGTGTGACAGGGATTGCGTGTGATAGCGATTGCGTGTGAGAGGGATTGTGTGTGAGAGGGATTGCGTGTGAGAGGGATAGTGTGTGAGCCAGATTGCATGTGAGAGCGAGCGTGTGAGATGGATTGCATGTGAGAGGGACTGTGTGTGAGAGGGATTGCATGTGACAGAGTTTGTCCTGAGAGGGATTGTGCGTGAGGGATTGTTTATGAAAGGGATTGCGTGTGAGAGGGATCGGGTGTGAGAGGGATCGCTTGTGAGAGGGATCGCGTGTGAGAGGGATCGCGTGTGAGAGGGATTACGTGTGAGAGGGATTGCGTGTGAGAGGGATTACGTGTGAGAGTGATTACATGTGAGAGGGATTGCGTGTGAAAGGGAGTGCGTGTGAGAGGGAGTGCATGTGAGAGTGAGTGCGTGTGAGAGGGAGTGCGTGTGAGAGGGAGTGCTTGTGAGAGGGCTTGCATGTGAGAGGGATTGCCTGTGAGAGGGATTGTGTGAGAGCGATTGCATGTGAGAGCGAGCGTTTGAAATGGATTGCATGTGAGAGGGATTGCGTGTGAGGGGGATTGCGTGTGAGAGGGATTGTGTGTGATAAGGATTGTGTGAGAGAGGGATTGCGTGTGAGAGGGATTGCGTGTGAGAGCGAGCGTGTGAGAGGAAATGCATGTGAGAGGAATTGCGTGTGAGAGGGATTGTGTGTGAGAGGGATTGTGTGTGACAGGGATTGCTTGTGACAGAGTTGTCGTGAGAGGGATTGTGCGTGAGGGATTGTTTATGACAGGGATTGCGTGTGAGAGGGATCGCGCGTGAGAGGGATCGCGTGTGAGAGGGATTGCGTGTGAGAGGGATTACGTGTGAGAGGGATTGCGTGTGTGAGGAATTACGTGTGAGAGGGATTAAGTGCGAGAGGGATTGCTTGTGAAAGGGAGTGCGTGTGAGAGGGATTGCGTGTGAGAGGGATTGTGTGAGAGAGGGATTGTGTGAGAGAGGGAATGCACGTGAGAGGGATTGTGTGTGAGAGGAATTGCATGTGAAAGGGATTGCGTGTGAGAGCGAGCTTGTGAGTGGGATTGCATGTGAGAGGGATTGTGTTTGAGAAGGATTGCATGTGAGAGGGATTGTGTGAGAGAGGGATTGTGTGTGAGAGGGAATGCATGTGAGAGGGATTGTGTGTGAGAAGGATAGTGTGTGAGAGGGATTGCGTGTGAGACAGATTGCGTGTGAGAGCGAGCGTGTGAGATGGATTGCATATGAGAGGGATTGCGTGTGAGAGGGATTGTGTGTAAGAGGGATTGTGTGTGAGACGGATTGCATGTGAGTGTGAGCGGGTGAGATGGATGGCATGTGAGAGGGATTGCATGTGAGAGGGATTGCATGTGAGAAAGATTGTTGTGAGAGGGATTGAGTGTGAGAGGGATTGTTGTGAGAGGGATTGTGTGTGAGAGCGATTGTATGTGAGAGGGATTGCATCTGTAAGGGATTGCATGTGAGAGTGAGCATGTGAGAGTGAACGTGTGAGAGGGAATGTGTGTGAGACGGATTGCATGTGAGAGCAAACGTGTGAGAGGGATTGCGTGTGAGAGGGATTGTGTGTGTGAGGGATTGCATCTGAGAGAGATTGTTGTGAGAGGGATTGAGTGTGAGAGGAATTGTTGTGAGAGGGATTGTTTGTGAGAGCGATTGCATGTGAGACACATTGCACGTGAGAGCAAGCGTGCGAGAGGGATTGCATGTGAGAGGGATTGTGTGTGAGAGGGATTGTGTGTGAGAGGGATTGCGTGTGAGAGGGATTGCGTGTGAGAGCGAGCGTGTGAGACGGATTGCACGTGAGAGCAAGCGTGCGAGAGGGATTGCATGTGATAGGGATTGCATGTGAGAGCGAGCGTGTGAGAGGGATTGCGAGTGAGAGGGTTTGCATGTGTGAGAGGGATTGTGTGTGAGAGGGTTGTGTGTGAGAGCAAGCATGCGAGAGGGATTGCATGTGAGAGGGATTGCGTGTGAGAGGGTTTGTGTGTGAGAGGGAATGCGTGTGAGAGTGATTGCGTTTGAGAAGGATTGCGTGTGATAGGGATTGAATGTGAGAGGCAGTGCGTGTGAGAGGGAGTGCATGTGAGAGGGAGTGCATGTGAGAGGGAGTGCGTGTGAGAGGGATTGCGTGTGAGAGGGATTGCCTGTGAGAGGGATTGTGTGTGAGAGGGATTTTGTGTGAGAGGGATCGTGTGTGAGAGGGATTGTGTGTGACAGGGATTGCGTGTGAGAGGGATTGCGTGTGAGAGGGATTGCGTTTGAGAGGGATTGCGTGTGAGAGGGATTGCGTGTGAGAGGGATTGCGTGTGAGAGGGATTGTGTGTGAGAGGGATTGCATGTGAGAGGCTTTGTGTGTGAGAGGAATTGCATGTGAGAGGGATTGCGTGTGAGAAAGATTGAGTGTGAGAGGGATTGCGTGTGATAGGGATTGCATGTGAGAGGGAGTGCATGTGAGAGGGAGTGCTTGTGAGAGGGAGTGCATGAGAGAGGGAGTGCGTGTGAGAGGGATTGCGTGTGAGAGGGATTGCCTGTGAGAGGGATTGTATCTGAGAGGGATTGTATGTGAAAGGGATTGTGTGTGAGAGGGATTGTGTGTGAGAGGGATTGCGTGTGACAGGGATTGCGTGTGATAGCGATTGCGTGTGAGAGGGATTGTGTGTGAGAGGGATTGCGTGTGAGAGGGATAGTGTGTGAGCCAGATTGCATGTGAGAGCGAGCGTGTGAGATGGATTGCTTGTGAGAGGGATTGTGTGTGAGAGGGATTGCATGTGACAGAGTTTGTCGTGAGAGGGATTGTGCATGAGGGATTGTTTATGACAGGGATTGCGTGTGAGAGGGATCGCGTGTGAGAGGGATCGCGTGTGAGAGGGATCGCGTGTGAGAGGGATCGCGTGTGAGAGGGATTGCGTGTGAGAGGGATTACATGTGAGAGGGATTGCGTGTGAGAGGGATTACATGTGAGAGGGATTACGTGTGAGAGGGATTGCGTGTGAAAGGGAGTGCGTGTGAGAGGGAGTGCGTGTGAGAGTGAGTGCGTGTGAGAGGGAGTGCGTCTGAGAGGGCTTGCGTGTGAAAGGGATTGCCTGTGAGAGGGATTGTGTGAGAACGATTGCATGTGAGAGCGAGCGTGTGAAATGGATTGCATGTGAGAGGGATTGCGTGTGAGGGCGATTGCGTGTGAGAGGGATTGTGTGTGAGAGGGATTGTGTGTGAGAGGGATTGCGTGTGAGAGGGATTGCGTGTGAGAGCGAGCGTGTGAGAGGAAATGCGTGTGAGAGGAATTGCGTGTGAGAGGGATTGTGTGTGAGAGGGATTGCATGTGAGAGGGTTTGTGTGTGAGAGGAATTGCATGTGAGAGGGATTGCGTGTGAGAAAGATTGCGTGTGAGAGGGATTGCGTGTGATAGGGATTGCATGTAAGAGGGAGTGCTTGTGAGAGGGAGTGCATGTGAGAGGGATTGCGTGTGAGAGGGATTGCGTGTGAGAGGGATTGTATGTGAGAGGGATTGTATGTGAGAGGGATTGTGTGTGAGAGGGATTGTGTGTGAGAGGGATTGTGTGTGACAGGGATTGCGTGTGATAGAGATTGTGTGTGAGAGGGATTGTGTGTGAGAGGGATTGCGTGTGAGAGGTATAGTGTGTGAGCCAGATTGCATGTGAGAGCGAGCGTGTGAGATGGATTGCATGTGAGAGGGATTGTGTGTGAGAGGGATTGCATGTGACAGAGTTTGTCGTGAGAGGGATTGTGCATGAGGGATTGTTTATGACAGGGATTGCGTGTGAGAGGGATCGCGTGTGAGAGGGATCGCGTGTGAGAGGGATCGCGTGTGAGAGGGATTACGTGTGAGAGGGATTGCGTGTGAGAGGGATTACGTGTGAGAGGGATTACGTGTGAGAGGGATTGCGTGTGAAAGGGAGTGCGTGTGAGAGTGAGTGCGTGTGAGAGGGCTTGCGTGTGAGAGGGATTGCCTGTGAGAGGGATTGTGTGAGAGCGATTGCATGTGAGAGCGCGCGTGTGAAATGGATTGCATGTGAGAGGGATTGCGTGTGAGAGGGATTGCGTGTGAGAGGGATTGCGTGTGAGAGGGATTGTGTGAGAGAGGGAATGCACGTGAGAGGGATTGTGTGTGAGAGGAATTGCATGTGAAAGGGATTGCGTGTGAGAGCGAGCTTGTGAGTGGGATTGCATGTGAGAGGGATTGTGTTTGAGAAGGATTGCATGTGAGAGGGATTGTGTGAGAGAGGGTTTGTGTGTGAGAGGGAGTGCATGTGAGAGGGAGTGCGTGTGAGAGGGATTGCGTGTGAGAGGGATTGCCTGTGAGAGGGATTGTATGTGAGAGGGATTGTATGTGAGAGGGATTGTGTGTGAGAGGAATTGTGTGTGAGAGGGATTGTGTGTGACAGGGATTGCGTGTGATAGCGATTGCGTGTGAGAGGGATTGTGTGTGAGAGGGATTGCGTGTGAGAGGGATAGTGTGTGAGCCAGATTGCATGTGAGAGCGAGCGTGTGAGATGGATTGCATGTGAGAGGGACTGTGTGTGAGAGGGATTGCATGTGACAGAGTTTGTCCTGAGAGGGATTGTGCGTGAGGGATTGTTTATGACAGGGATTGCGTGTGAGAGGGATCGGGTGTGAGAGGGATCGCTTGTGAGAGGGATCGCGTGTGAGAGTGATCGCGTGTGAGAGGGATTACGTGTGAGAGGGATTGCGTGTGAGAGGGATTACGTGTGAGAGTGATTACATGTGAGAGGGATTGCGTGTGAAAGGGAGTGCGTGTGAGAGGGAGTGCGTGTGAGAGTGAGTGCGTGTGAGAGGGAGTGCGTGTGAGAGGGAGTGCTTGTGAGAGGGCTTGCATGTGAGAGGGATTGCCTGTGAGAGGGATTGTGTGAGAGCGATTGCATGTGAGAGCGAGCGTGTGAAATGGATTGCATGTGAGAGGGATTGCGTGTGAGGGGGATTGCGTGTGAGAGGGATTGTGTGTGATAAGGATTGTGTGTGAGAGGGATTGCGTGTGAGAGGGATTGCGTGTGAGAGGGATTGCGTGTGAGAGCGAGCGTGTGAGAGGAAATGCGTGTGAGAGGAATTGCGTGTGAGAGGGATTGTGTGTGAGAGGGATTGTGTGTGACAGGGATTGCTTGTGACAGAGTTGTCGTGAGAGGGATTGTGCGTGAGGGATTGTTTATGACAGGGATTGCGTGTGAGAGGGATCGCATGTGAGAGGGATCGCGTGTGAGAGGGATTGCGTGTGAGAGGGATTACGTGTGAGAGGGATTGCGTGTGTGAGGAATTACGTGTGAGAGGGATTAAGTGCGAGAGGGATTGCGTGTGAAAGGGAGTGCGTGTGAGAGTGAGTGCGTGTGAGAGGGAGTGCGTGTGAGAGGGCTTGCGTGTGAGAGGGATTGCCTGTGAGAGGGATTGTGTGAGAGCGATTGCATGTGAGAGCGCGCGTGTGAAATGGATTGCATGTGAGAGGGATTGCGTGTGAGAGGGATTGCGTGTGAGAGGGATTGCGTGTGAGAGGGATTGTGTGAGAGAGGGATTGTGTGAGAGAGGGAATGCACGTGAGAGGGATTGTGTGTGAGAGGAATTGCATGTGAAAGGGATTGCGTGTGAGAGCGAGCTTGTGAGTGGGATTGCATGTGAGAGGGATTGTGTTTGAGAAGGATTGCATGTGAGAGGGATTGTGTGAGAGAGGGATTGTGTGTGAGAGGGAATGCATGTGAGAGGGATTGTGTGTGAGAAGGATAGTGTGTGAGAGGGATTGCGTGTGAGACAGATTGCGTGTGAGAGCGAGCGTGTGAGATGGATTGCATATGAGAGGGATTGCGTGTGAGAGGGATTGTGTGTAAGAGGGATTGTGTGTGAGACGGATTGCATGTGAGTGTGAGCGGGTGAGATGGATGGCATGTGAGAGGGATTGCATGTGAGAGGGATTGCATGTGAGAAAGATTGTTGTGAGAGGGATTGAGTGTGAGAGGGATTGTTGTGAGAGGGATTGTGTGTGAGAGCGAGTGTATGTGAGAGGGATTGCATCTGTAAGGGATTGCATGTGAGAGTGAGCATGTGAGAGTGAACGTGTGAGAGGGAATGTGTGTGAGACGGATTGCATGTGAGAGCAAACGTGTGAGAGGGATTGCGTGTGAGAGGGATTGTGTGTGTGAGGGATTGCATCTGAGAGAGATTGTTGTGAGAGGGATTGAGTGTGAGAGGAATTGTTGTGAGAGGGATTGTTTGTGAGAGCGATTGCATGTGAGACACATTGCACGTGAGAGCAAGCGTGCGAGAGGGATTGCATGTGAGAGGGATTGTGTGTGAGAGGGATTGTGTGTGAGAGGGATTGCATGTGACAGGGATCGTGTGTGAGAGCGATTGCATGTGAGACGGATTGCACGTGAGAGCAAGCGTGCGAGAGGGATTGCATGTGATAGGGATTGCATGTGAGAGCGAGCGTGTGAGAGGGATTGCGAGTGAGAGGGTTTGCATGTGTGAGAGGGATTGTGTGTGAGAGGGTTGTGTGTGAGAGCAAGCATGCGAGAGGGATTGCATGTGAGAGGGATTGCGTGTGAGAGGGTTTGTGTGTGAGAGGGAATGCGTGTGAGAGTGATTGCGTTTGAGAAGGATTGCGTGTGATAGGGATTGAATGTGAGAGGGAGTGCGTGTGAGAGGGAGTGCATGTGAGAGGGAGTGCATGTGAGAGGGAGTGCGTGTGAGAGGGATTGCGTGTGAGAGGGATTGCCTGTGAGAGGTATTGTGTGTGAGGGGGATTTTGTGTGAGAGGGATCGTGTGTGAGAGGGATTGTGTGTGACAGGGATTGCGTGTGAGAGGGATTGCGTGTGAGAGGGATTGCGTTTGAGAGGGATTGCGTGTGAGAGGGATTGCGTGTGAGAGGGATTGCGTGTGAGAGGGATTGTGTGAGAGAGGGAATGCATGGATGAGGGATTGTGTGTGAGAGGGAATGCATGTGAGAGGGATAGTGTGTGAGCCAGATTGCATGTGAGAGCGAGCGTGTGAGATGGATTGCATGTGAGAGGGATTGTGTGTGAGAGGGATTGCATGTGACAGAGTTTGTCCTGAGAGGGATTGTGCGTGAGGGATTGTTTATGACAGGGATTGCGTGTGAGAGGAATTGCGTGTGAGAGAAATTGCGTGTGAGAGGGATTGTGTGTGAGAGGGATTGCATGTGAGAGGGTTTGTGTGTGAGAGGAATTGCATGTGAGAGGGATTGCGTGTGAGAAAGATTGCGCGTGAGAGGGATTGCGTGTGATAGGGATTGCATGTGAGAGGGAGAGCTTGTGAGAGGGAGTGCATGTGAGAGGGAGTGCATGTGAGAGGGAGTGCATGTGAGACGGATTGCGTGTGAGAGGGATTGCCTGTGAGAGGGATTGTATGTGAGAGGGATTGTATGTGAGAGGGATTTTGTGTTTGAGGGATTGTGTGTGAGAGGGATTGTGTGTGACAGGGATTGCGTGTGATAGCGATTGCGTGTGAGAGGGATTGTGTGTGAGAGGGATTGCGTGTGAGAGGGATAGTGTGTGAGCCAGATTGCATGTGAGAGCGAGCGTGTGAGATGGATTGCATGTGAGAGGGATTGTGTGTGTGAGGGATTGCATGTGACAGAGTTTGTCGTGAGAGGGATTGTGCGTGAGGGATTGTTTATGACAGGGATTGCGTGTGAGAGGGATCGCGTGTGAGAGGGATCGCGTGTGAGAGGGATCGCGTGTGAGAGGGATCGCGTGTGAGAAGGATTGCGTGTGAGAGGGATTGCGTGTGAGAGGGATTACGTGTGAGAGGGATTACGTGTGAGAGGGATTGCGTGTGAAAGGGAGTGCGTGTGAGAGGGAGTGCGTGTGAGAGTGAGTGCATGTGAGAGAGAGTGCGTGTGAGATGGCTTGCGTGTGAGAGGGATTGCCTGTGAGAGGGATTGTGTGAGAGCGATTGCATGTGAGAGCGAGCGTGTGAAAGGGATTGCGTGTGAGAGGGATTGCGTGTGAGAGGGATTGCGTGTGAGAGGGATTGCGTGTGAGAGGGATTGTGTGACAGAGGGATTGTGTGAGAGAGGGAATGCACGTGAGAGGGATTGTGTGTGAGAGGAATTGCGTGTGAAAGGGATTGCATGTGAGAGCGAGCTTGTGAGTGGGATTGCATGTGAGAGGGATTGTGTTTGAGAAGGATTGCATGTGAGAGGGATTGTGTGAGAGAGGGATTGTGTGTGAGAGGGAATGCATGTGAGAGGGATTGTGTGTGAGAAGGATAGTGTGTGAGAGGGATTGCGTGTGAGACAGATTGCGTGTGAGAGCGAGCGTGTGAGATGGATTGCATATGAGAGGGATTGCGTGTGAGAGGGATTGTGTGTAAGAGCGATTGTGTGTGAGACGGATTGCATGTGAGTGTGAGCAGGTGAGATGGATGGCATGTGAGAGGGATTGCATGTGAGAGGGATTGCATGTGAGAAAGATTGTTGTGAGAGGGATTGAGTGTGAGAGGGATTGTTGTGAGTGGGATTGTATGTGAGAGTGATTGTATGTGAGAGGGATTGCATCTGTAAGGGATTGCATGTGAGAGTGAGCATGTGAGAGTGAACGTGTGAGAGGGATTACACTTGAGAGGGATTGCGTGTGAGAGGGATTGTGTGTGTGAGGGATTGCATCAGAGAGAGATTGTTGTGAGAGGGATTGAGTGTGAGAGGAATTGTTGTGAGAGGGATTGTGTGTGAGAGCGATTGCATGTGAGACACATTGCACGTGAGAACAAGCGTGCGAGAGGGATTGCAGGTGAGAGGGATTGTGTGTGAGAGGGATTGTGTGTGAGAGGGATTGCGTGTGAGAGGGATCATGTGTGAGAGCGATTGCATGTGAGACGGATTGCACGTGAGAGCAAGCGTGCGAGAGGGATTGCATGTGATAGGAATTGCATGTGAGAGCGAGCGTGTGAGAGGGATTGCGAGTGAAAGGGTTTGCATGTGTGAGAGGGATTGCGTGTGAGAGGGATTGCGTGTGAGAGGGATTGTGTGTGAGAGGGATTGCGTGTGAGAGGGATTGTGTGTGAGAGGGATTGTGTGTGAGAGGGATTGCGTGTGAGAGGGATTGCGTGTGAGAGCGAGCGTGTGAGAGGTATTGCGTGTGAGAGGAATTGCGTGTGAGAGGGATTGTGTGTGAGAGGGATTGCATGTGAGAGGGTTTGTGTGTGAGAGGAATTGCATGTGAGAGGGATTGCGTGTGAGAAAGATTGCGTGTGAGAGGGATTGCGTGTGATAGGGATTGCATGTGAGAGGGAGTGCATGTGAGAGGGAGTGCTTGTGAGAGGGAGTGCATGAGAGAGGGAGTGCGTGTGAGAGGGATTGCGTGTGAGAGGGATTGCCTGTGAGAGGGATTGTATCTGAGAGGGATTGTATGTGAAAGGGATTGTGTGTGAGAGGGATTGTGTGTGAGAGGGATTGCGTGTGACAGGGATTGCGTGTGATAGCGATTGCGTGTGAGAGGGATTGTGTGTGAGAGGGATTGCGTGTGAGAGGGATAGTGTGTGAGCCAGATTGCATGTGAGAGCGAGCGTGTGAGATGGATTGCTTGTGAGAGGGATTGTGTGTGAGAGGGATTGCATGTGACAGAGTTTGTCGTGAGAGGGATTGTGCATGAGGGATTGTTTATGACAGGGATTGCGTGTGAGAGGGATCGCTGTGAGAGGGATCGCGTGTGAGAGGGATTGCGTGTGAGAGGGATTACATGTGAGAGGGATTGCGTGTGAGAGGGATTACATGTGAGAGGGATTACGTGTGAGAGGGATTGCGTGTGAAAGGGAGTGCGTGTGAGAGGGAGTGCGTGTGAAAGTGAGTGCGTGTGAGAGGGAGTGCGTCTGAGAGGGCTTGCGTGTGAGAGGGATTGCCTGTGAGAGGGATTGTGTGAGAACGATTGCATGTGAGAGCGAGCGTGTGAAATGGATTGCATGTGAGAGGGATTGCGTGTGAGGGCGATTGCGTGTGAGAGGGATTGTGTGTGAGAGGGATTGTGTGTGAGAGGGATTGCGTGTGAGAGGGATTGCGTGTGAGAGCGAGCGTGTGAGAGGAAATGCGTGTGAGAGGAATTGCGTGTGAGAGGGATTGTGTGTGAGAGGGATTGCATGTGAGAGGGTTTGTGTGTGAGAGGAATTGCATGTGAGAGGGATTGCGTGTGAGAAAGATCGCGTGTGAGAGGGATTACGTGTGAGAGGGATTGCGTGTGAGAGGGATCGCGTGTGAGAGGGATTGCTTGTGAGAGGGATTGTGTGAGAGAGGGAATGCACGTGAGAGGGATTGTGTGTGAGAGGAATTGCATGTGAAAGGGATTGCGTGTGAGAGCGAGCTTGTGAGTGGGATTGCATGTGAGAGGGATTGTGTTTGAGAAGGATTGCATGTGAGAGGGATTGTGTGAGAGAGGGTTTGTGTGTGAGAGGGAGTGCATGTGAGAGGGAGTGCGTGTGAGAGGGATTGCGTGTGAGAGGGATTGCCTGTGAGAGGGATTGTATGTGAGAGGGATTGTATGTGAGAGGGATTGTGTGTGAGAGGAATTGTGTGTGAGAGGGATTGTGTGTGACAGGGATTGCGTGTGATAGCGATTGCGTGTGAGAGGGATTGTGTGTGAGAGGGATTGCGTGTGAGAGGGATAGTGTGTGAGCCAGATTGCATGTGAGAGCGAGCGTGTGAGATGGATTGCATGTGAGAGGGACTGTGTGTGAGAGGGATTGCATGTGACAGAGTTTGTCCTGAGAGGGATCGTGCGTGAGGGATTGTTTATGACAGGGATTGCGTGTGAGAGGGATCGGGTGTGAGAGGGATCGCTTGTGAGAGGGATCGCGTGTGAGAGGGATCGCGTGTGAGAGGGATTACGTGTGAGAGGGATTGCGTGTGAGAGGGATTACGTGTGAGAGTGATTACATGTGAGAGGGATTGCGTGTGAAAGGGAGTGCGTGTGAGAGGGAGTGCGTGTGAGAGTGAGTGCGTGTGAGAGGGAGTGCGTGTGAGAGGGAGTGCTTGTGAGAGGGCTTGCATGTGAGAGGGATTGCCTGTGAGAGGGATTGTGTGAGAGCGATTGCATGTGAGAGCGAGCGTGTGAAATGGATTGCATGTGAGAGGGATTGCGTGTGAGGGGGATTGCGTGTGAGAGGGATTGTGTGTGATAAGGATTGTGTGTGAGAGGGATTGCGTGTGAGAGGGATTGCGTGTGAGAGCGAGCGTGTGAGAGGAAATGCGTGTGAGAGGAATTGCGTGTGAGAGGGATTGTGTGTGAGAGGGATTGTGTGTGACAGGGATTGCTTGTGACAGAGTTGTCGTGAGAGGGATTGTGCGTGAGGGATTGTTTATGACAGGGATTGCGTGTGAGAGGGATCGCGTGTGAGAGGGATCGCGTGTGAGAGGGATTGCGTGTGAGAGGGATTACGTGTGAGAGGGATTGCGTGTGTGAGGAATTACGTGTGAGAGGGATTAAGTGCGAGAGGGATTGCGTGTGAAAGGGAGTGCGTGTGAGAGTGAGTGCGTGTGAGAGGGAGTGCGTGTGAGAGGGCTTGCGTGTGAGAGGGATTGCCTGTGAGAGGGATTGTGTGAGAGCGATTGCATGTGAGAGCGCGCGTGTGAAATGGATTGCATGTGAGAGGGATTGCGTGTGAGAGGGATTGCGTGTGAGAGGGATTGCGTGTGAGAGGGATTGTGTGAGAGAGGGATTGTGTGAGAGAGGGAATGCACGTGAGAGGGATTGTGTGTGAGAGGAATTGCATGTGAAAGGGATTGCGTGTGAGAGCGAGCTTGTGAGTGGGATTGCATGTGAGAGGGATTGTGTTTGAGAAGGATTGCATGTGAGAGGGATTGTGTGAGAGAGGGATTGTGTGTGAGAGGGAATGCATGTGAGAGGGATTGTGTGTGAGAAGGATAGTGTGTGAGAGGGATTGCGTGTGAGACAGATTGCGTGTGAGAGCGAGCGTGTGAGATGGATTGCATATGAGAGGGATTGCGTGTGAGAGGGATTGTGTGTAAGAGGGATTGTGTGTGAGACGGATTGCATGTGAGTGTGAGCGGGTGAGATGGATGGCATGTGAGAGGGATTGCATGTGAGAGGGATTGCATGTGAGAAAGATTGTTGTGAGAGGGATTGAGTGTGAGAGGGATTGTTGTGAGAGGGATTGTGTGTGAGAGCGATTGTATGTGAGAGGGATTGCATCTGTAAGGGATTGCATGTGAGAGTGAGCATGTGAGAGTGAACGTGTGAGAGGGAATGTGTGTGAGACGGATTGCATGTGAGAGCAAACGTGTGAGAGGGATTGCGTGTGAGAGGGATTGTGTGTGTGAGGGATTGCATCTGAGAGAGATTGTTGTGAGAGGGATTGAGTGTGAGAGGAATTGTTGTGAGAGGGATTGTTTGTGAGAGCGATTGCATGTGAGACACATTGCACGTGAGAGCAAGCGTGCGAGAGGGATTGCATGTGAGAGGGATTGTGTGTGAGAGGGATTGTGTGTGAGAGGGATTGCATGTGACAGGGATCGTGTGTGAGAGCGATTGCATGTGAGACGGATTGCACGTGAGAGCAAGCGTGCGAGAGGGATTGCATGTGATAGGGATTGCATGTGAGAGCGAGCGTGTGAGAGGGATTGCGAGTGAGAGGGTTTGCATGTGTGAGAGGGATTGTGTGTGAGAGGGTTGTGTGTGAGAGCAAGCATGCGAGAGGGATTGCATGTGAGAGGGATTGCGTGTGAGAGGGTTTGTGTGTGAGAGGGAATGCGTGTGAGAGTGATTGCGTTTGAGAAGGATTGCGTGTGACAGGGATTGAATGTGAGAGGGAGTGCGTGTGAGAGGGAGTGCATGTGAGAGGGAGTGCATGTGAGAGGGAGTGCGTGTGAGAGGGATTGCGTGTGAGAGGGATTGCCTGTGAGAGGGATTGTGTGTGAGAGGGATTTTGTGTGAGAGGGATCGTGTGTGAGAGGGATTGTGTGTGACAGGGATTGCGTGTGAGAGGGATTGCGTGTGAGAGGGATTGCGTTTGAGAGGGATTGCGTGTGAGAGGGATTGCGTGTGAGAGGGATTGCGTGTGAGAGGGATTGTGTGAGAGAGGGAATGCATGGATGAGGGATTGTGTGTGAGAGGGAATGCATGTGAGAGGGATAGTGCGTGAGCCAGATTGCATGTGAGAGCGAGCGTGTGAGATGGATTGCATGTGAGAGGGATTGTGTGTGAGAGGGATTGCATGTGACAGAGTTTGTCGTGAGAGGGATTGTGCGTGAGGGATTGTTTATGAGAGGGATTGCATGTGAGAGGGATCGCGTGTGAGAGGGATCGCGTGTGAGAGGGATTGCGTGTGAGAAAGATTGCGTGTGAGAGGGATTGCATTTGATAGGGATTGCATGTGAGAGGGAGTGCTTGTGAGAGGGAGTGCTTGTGAGAGGGAGTGCATGTGAGAGGGAGTGCGTGTGAGAGGGATTGCGTGTGAGAGGGATTGCCTGTGAGAGGGATTGTATGTGAGAGGGATTGTATGTGAGAGGGATTGTGTGTGAGAGGGATTGTGTGTGAGAGGGATTGTGTGTGACAGGGATTGCGTGTGATAGCGATTGCGTGTGAGAGGGATTGTGTGTGAGAGGGATTGCGTGTGAGAGGGATAGTGTGTGAGCCAGATTGCATGTGAGAGCGAGCGTGTGAGATGGATTGCATGTGAGAGGGACTGTGTGTGAGAGGGATTGCATGTGACAGAGTTTGTCCTGAGAGGGATTGTGCGTGAGGGATTGTTTATGACAGGGATTGCGTGTGAGAGGGATCGCGTGTGAGAGGGATCGCGTGTGAGAGGGATCGCGTGTGAGAGGGATTGCGTGTGAGAGGGATTACGTGTGAGAGGGATTGCGTGTGAGAGGGATTACGTGTGAGAGTGATTACATGTGAGAGGGATTGCGTGTGAAAGGGAGTGCGTGTGAGAGGGAGTGCGTGTGAGAGTGAGTGCGTGTGAGAGGGAGTGCGTGTGAGAGGGCTTGCGTGTGAGAGGGATTGCCTGTGAGAGGGATTGTGTGAGAGCGATTGCATGTGAGAGCGAGCGTGTGAAATGGATTGCATGTGAGATGGATTGCGTGTGAGGGGGATTGCGTGTGAGAGGGATTGTGTGTGAGAGGGACTGTGTGTGAGAGGGATTGCGTGTGAGAGGGATTGCGTGTGAGAGCGAGCGGGTGAGAGGAAATGCGTGTGAGAGGAATTGCGTGTGAGAGGGATTGTGTGTGAGAGGGATTGTGTGTGACAGGGATTGCTTGTGACAGAGTTTGCCGTGAGAGGGATTGTGCGTGAGGGATTGTTTATGACAGGGATTGCGTGTGAGAGGGATCGCGTGTGAGAGGGATCGCGTGTGAGAGGGATTGCGTGTGAGAGGGATTACGTGTGAGAGGGATTGCGTGTGAGAGGGATTACGTGTGAGAGGGATTAAGTGCGAGAGGGATTGCGTGTGAAAGGGAGTGCGTGTGAGAGTGAGTGCGTGTGAGAGGGAGTGCGTGTGAGAGGGCTTGCGTGTGA